>NC_058130.1:468504017-468517498 GCF_016433145.1 Gracilinanus agilis | reverse complement strand
TATATATATATATATATGTGTGTGTGTGTGTGTGTATACATATATGACTAACTAGACAACTTGAGATATAATAATATTGCATTTTTTTCTAAAAAAGCTAGGTCTTTCAGATATGAACAACACATCATATTTCTACAAAATATTCCATTTAAATATATGTGCTTTTAGAGTTTTTTAAGTGTCTATCCTTTGTACCTTCATTACTATAGCCTAAAGCAATACTACCTTAAGCCACAGTAATCTTTTGTTAGATAAAGTAAATATCTTTAGGCTAAATCAATATATAAAATGAAGGTCATTCAAAAAAAGTGAGATATTCCTGGAAGTTAGATATTTGTTTTCTTTAACTTGCTGATAAGTTCTTATTTTTCTTCAATTGCTATTATAAATAATATTTAGGGAAAAGCCTAAACAAATTGTTTGGTTATAATCTTTAAACTTTTTTATTCTTTTTTGTTATCAACTGGTAACAAGAATTCATTAAGTCCCTACTTGGTGTAAGTGGGAAAAGAAAAAAAAAGGAAAAGAAATGAAAATTCATAAAAGGTTCCTACCCTAAGGAACTTATATCCCCCTGATTTTCAAAGGGTGGATAGGTTGGGAGGAGAGGGATTTTATCTTCTATCTATAAATAAATAATGAAAACTAATTTGAATACTACTAGAAGGACTAACTAGGGGGATCAACAAAATTTTACCTTTGGAGGTGACAATTGAAATGAGTCTCAAAATAAATTAAAGATGTTAAGAAAATTGCAGAAAGTAAGCATTCCAAATATATGGCATTTTATGAAAAGATATAATGAGGCATGACTGATGGAATGCCATGTTTGGTGAATAGAAAATATATTAACATGGCTGGAATGTACAGTGTGTCAAAAGAGAAAAGATGAAATAAGTAGGAAAAGAAAACCAGTATTTAGTGAAGGTCAAGAATTTTTTATTTTATAATAGAGGCAATAAAGAATCATTTGAGTGTTTTGAACAGACTTGAATTTGTCAAGACTTGGAGAAATCTATATTGAGTAGACATTGGGACATCTCTCCTTTAGGAAGATTGTTTTGGAAACCAATTAGAGGATAGATTAGAAAGAGAAAAGAACAGAAACCAAGAAATCAGTTAGGAACTATTGCAATAAACAGTGATGAAGGCCCTTGATTATAGAGATTAGAGTCCTCATAAGTGTACAGAAGAGGAAAAATGTAAGAGACACTTTTGAAGTAGAATCCATTTAATGATTAACTAAATATGAGGGTAGGGAGAAAGATGAATTAAGGTTTTCCTAGAACTTTGCAAAACACAGTAATTGGTAGTATAGTGGGAATCTTAATAGAAATCAAGAAATTTGAATGAGCAGCAGGTTTAGTGTAGAATGGCAATGTTATGTCTCCCAGAAAATGCAGAAGGACATACTAAACTTTTAGTATATTTAGTATAGTATAAACCTTGTTATTTGAATAAATTAAATCAAGAAATATATATTAGCAAATACTATGTGTAAAGTACCATAATACGTATGGAGAATACAAAGATAAGTCATTTCTACCAAACTTTATCAATGAAGTTACCATTGATACATAAAATATGTCCATAATTATCTAAAATATAATGCAAATTGTGATTCATATGATCTATACATTGTCAAGGCTCTCTGCAGATCTTGAAGAAGAAAATTCCTATATTTAGTAAATAAAAAAAGTAGGATTTCTGGCCTACATGCTTGCTCAAACAGAAGAAGAGCATCTAGTTCTCCGTGTTGAGTACAGAAAAATAAAAAAAAAAAACTTGAATTTTTTTGAAGATTAAATAACATTAAAGAAATCCAGTTACTTTTCCAAACTGAAGTTTATAAGTAATAGGAAAGCCAGCAAAGTTCCTGCCAGGTTAGGTAGTTTTCTGTTTTCAAAGGAAATTATCAAGATATCTGACAACAGAGATATTGGAATTACCAGGGCTGGCAATAACTAGTGCCACACAGCAGAATCAGGCAATCTAGGTACCCAGGAACTCTAAGATTCCTAATATTCTGACCTGGGGCATCATAGGTATAACTGAACAAAATCTGACACTTTGAGCAGCAGAATCGGGAGTCTCTGTGGGTGTGCAAAAATCAAGGAAGTTAAAATGATCAGATGAACACAAGTGATCTAGGTCGAAAGTGGAAACAGTCTGTCCAACCACTTAAATGTTCAGCAGTAGTAGAAATTGACCCTGGCATTAAATCCCAATTCAGTGTCTAAACCTGGAGAGCTGAATAAACAAAAGATACCAATTAATACAAAAAAAGTCTTGTAGATACGTCTCCTTAGGAACCATAAGCAGACACTCAAAGGAAAAAAAAAATTATAGTGTTTTGTTGGGCCTTTTTTTCCCCTATAAGAACTACTGCATACCTACCTAGAATAAATAACCTAAGGGAC
This sequence comes from Gracilinanus agilis, assembly GCF_016433145.1. Taxonomy (NCBI): domain Eukaryota; kingdom Metazoa; phylum Chordata; class Mammalia; order Didelphimorphia; family Didelphidae; genus Gracilinanus; species Gracilinanus agilis. The sequence continues at coordinate 468,515,078 of NC_058130.1, read as the reverse complement.
AAATAATTAACTGAAAACTTTTAGGAAAATAATTGAAAGTAGAATAAATACCTTGAAATGAAAACTTACTCAAGTAATGAACTCCTTAAAAATGAGATCAGGCCCAAAAATAATCAATGATTTGGAGAAGCAACAAGAAATATTACAAAAATTGAAAATGATGAAAAAATACCAGAGGCTGTATATAAAAAATAACTGATTTAGGAAACAGTTAAAAAATAAATAATTTAAGAATCACTGGAATCCCTAAAATCATGATTTTTTTAAAAAATGAGCATTAAAATATACATTAAAATTACACAAATATATTTGACCCTGAGGACACAGTAAAGATTAAAAGAATCAATTAAATGCTTCCTTCCTAAAAGAATCTCCAAAGGAAAAATTTAAAAATGCCAAAATACAGACTTTGCATATAAAATTTAAAAAATACTGTAAAGAACCAGAAAGGAGGCCAAGTATCAAGGAAGCAAATAAAAATTAGGATCATACAACACTTTACACCTTCTTTTTAAATAAGAGAAAGATTCAAAATATCAGTTCCATTTGAAGGCAAAATATATAGGGGTATAATCAAGAATAGTTTCCTTACAAAGTTGTATTCAATTCTATATGGAAAAAATTAATTAGAGCATTTTCAATCTTTTTGATAAAAAGAACAGAGCTAAGAACATTGCAATTTAAACACAAGAGAAACCTAATGAGGTAAATGCATTAAGAAATTGAAATGGGCTATATGATGCTGTAGTGCTAACATTCTCAAAAAGAAGAAAGATCCCTTCAGTGAATTAATATTTAAGAAAACTACTGAGAAAGTTTTGCTTTTTAAAGGAACTAGGTATGGGTTATATGCTTTGATCATTCTAAGAAAGGAAAGGAAAATGATGATAAAATAAATATACTAATATAAGAGGAGAATGAAGGGGATATTATTTGTTATCTATCATAAATAGGTTATAGAAAGAGTATAAAAACATGAAAGAAGGAGTTGGAGGAACATGAAAGAAATGAATCTGATTCTTTTCTGAAATTAGTAAGACAGCTGAATACAACATACATCTAAAGGGAAGCACAACAGAGCTTAAAGTAGAAATATAGCAAAGTCAATAGGGAAACAAAAAGTGAAAAGGGATTCAAGAGAAGAAAATATGGGGAAGATTATTCATAAGCAAAAGAAATTTGCTGATCCTGAAAGATAAGCTAATAAGTAAAAAGGAAGAAAACAAGAAAGAAAAAAATTCAAATTTCAGAGGGTGGTCATAAATTGGAGAATATGGCCGAACAAATTGCATGTAATGGATTATAAATGTGCTGTTAGACATGAGAAAATGGATAATTTTAGAGAATCTTAAGTACTATTAAATGATGTGAGAATGAAATGAGCAGTAATAGGGAAATGGTTTATACAAAGAAAGAAAAACAACTTTAAAAATCTAAATCAGTCTAGTCAAATTGATGACCAACCATATCTTCAGAATATGTACAATGAAAGAGTTCCTAAGAGAGAGAAATAGTAGATGGATTCAAGGTGAAGGAAAAAAATCCTTTTTAGATACGTTTTGATCATTATATGGATTCATTTTGTTTGATGATGCTTCTATTATATGAGATATTTTCTCTTCCTCTTAGTTTTTGAATAGGGATAGTAGGATAGGAAAAAATATGTTGACAAGAGTGATACCAAAAAAGTGAGACATTATTGAAATTTCAATAAAAAAAGCATGGAAGAGAACTGAAGGAATTTTATATAAAAACATATGCATCCTGGACAGTTTTGAAAGTAATGAATAAGAAAGACAGAGATAGATAGATAGATGGATAAATAGATAGATAGATAGATAGATAGATGTCTATATATCTATATATGTGTGTATATAAATACATGCATCTCTTAAAACAAGGGGTATTAAATGGAATTCACCATTTCATAATTCACCTTTTGTATACTCTTTATATAAAGAAAGTGCTCATCTTATTTGAATTTAATTCAGAATAAAAACTTAAATAAACAATAAAATATATGTTCTGGAGCATTTTGAATGATTGAATATAAATTGATCGTGGTCTTAAAAAAGTTCTGAATAATCTCAGATACATTATGAAGAAACCTATTTAAAGTAAAGGGGTTTATAAATTATTGAAAGGGCAATGGAATAGAGAGAATACTCATTAATTTTACCAGTGCCATCAAGATGGGTGGGGTAGTTAGCTCTTTCCATTAGGATTTAAATTTAAAATAACCTTGAAAAGTCAAAGAAGTAAGGGACAAATGCACAGTAATTAACTCAGGGAGGAAGACAAACTATGAATGTAAGGTGGAAAATTGCACAAGCATAGAAAAAATGGGAGGCAGAATTGACAATAAAGTGCTTGAGACAAGCAGAGTTCAGCGAGGCTTAACATCCTTGAGTTTCAAGACTTTCACACAAGGGTGAAGGGCAGGGAATATCAAACTAGTAAGTTTGTGTAATAGGTATGTAAGAATATAGCAAATAACTCACCTTAATATACTGCTTTAAGATTGCCAAAGTGAAGGACAGTCATTCAGCATTCAACATCATTTATGGTTTGGTTATGTTATTTGATCCTCATAACAACCTTGTGAGGCAGAATTATATGTATTTTTTCCTGTTATGCAGAGAAGCAATCCAAGGGTCAAAATCTAAATAATTTCATACTGTAGCACAGCTAATCAGAAGCAAAAGTAGAATTCAAGTACTAGGTTCTTCTGACTCCTAGTGCTGCACTTTTTCTAAGAATATTCATTTGTTTTAGCTATGTGCGGGGTCTCAGAGAAGATGATTGTTCTGCCTATGGTAATATAGGTAGAGAGTTTCAAAGCAAAATTAGAGTATTAGGGACACTTGTTGAAACTAAATGGGACCAATGCCTAGGAAGATTCCTTATGTGAGAATTGTATATCAGTTTGCACCCCCATTTGTTGGTACTCTGAGATCAGCTTTGTAGTGTTTCTCTAGTAAACTGGGTTTCCATTCAGCACCAACCCTTTGTCTCTTTTCCCTCTTGACTCCTGAACAGTCTCTGACCTGGACTGAGGTCAAGTCTGTCCAACCAGAGAGACCCAGGAAAAAATTATGTCACAGGATTTATAAGTTATGAATCAAGGAAATGGGTCCTCTGTTTCCTAGGAAGCAGCATTTGACCAAGAAGCAGAAGTGAATAGAGGCAGGGAGGTGAGCAGATAGCTCATATTACTTAGGCTACCTCCCATATGATGGACTTGCTTTTCACTGTTTAATAAATAATTATAATTTAATAAATTATCTACAGATAATTTTAATCTTAAAAATAAATTATATTTTGAGCCATGGTCAGCCCAAGTGGTATTGTGATAGGATCAGCATTATCAACTAGATCAGAAAAACAAAATAATGCAGAGTGTAAGGGGCAATGACAGAAAAGACTGGTGAATGCATTGCTATTGAACAGAAACAGAGAATCAGAGAAACTGATGAGATTAGAGTGGCCAACATCTGAAGAAGCAACTATGGTTTATTAAATTAATAAAAATGATAGTAAGTATACCTCCAAAAGTCTGATTTAAGAAGGCAAATTTTGCCTGCTGTATCATCCCATTAAGTGTCACATATTGGATAGTCCTGGACTTTCTGAGTAACATTACTTTTAAAAGAAGCAGTTGGTCCCAGACTTCAGAATTTCACAGCTTCTCCATGAATCTACTGTACACCTGTAGTTCCCTTTGCATCTCCAAAAAAGTAGTCATCCATTTCTAGACAAATTGAGGTCCTCAATAAGAGGAAACTCAAAAGTACATAAGGAAGTGGAGTACAGTAGAAAGCAAGGCAAATTTGGTATCAAATAACACAGATTCAAATCCCAGATAATTAACTACATGTGTCATTTTAGGCAAATCATTTAGCCCCTTTGTAATTTACCTTCTTCATATGTAAAATGAAGGGATTGTACTAGATGTCTTCCGAGTACCCTTCCTGTTCTTAATTTTTGAACCTAATTTCATCAAATCTTGTAAATCATTATTGGTTGGATGGATATTGTTATTCAATGTTAATTATTATTTGGTTTTTATTTGTTGTCTGTTGTCCTTACATGGAATGTAAAAATGCATTTCTTTAACTTTTATCTATACAGTTATTTTTCTTCTCTAGGACCAAGTAAAAGAAATCTCTCATTAAAAAAAAACAAAAACTTTTTCACAGACTTGAAGAAAATTGTTATTTCCCCATGTTTTTTATTCTCTAGGCTAAAAATTACAAGTTCCTTCAACAATGTCTCATTTGTAATAATATTCAGTCCTATATTTTTAAATTTTATTCTGCTTTGGAACTCAATTTTATCATTTTAATACTATTTGTAATGATGTGTCTACAATATTCCAGAACTGGAATGTCAAAATGAATACTTAGGTCCACCACTAGAAACTTCTCTTCAATTTAATGTTCATTTGTTCAGCATTACACTTACTATTAGTTGAATATAGACCAAAACAAAAGGTTTATCATAGTATAGAGAAGAAAACTAGGCCTGGAGGCAGGAGAGATCAGGATTTAAATCCTATCTCCATATTACTAAATGTATGATAATATTTATTCTATGCAAATTAATCTAATATATATTACATATATATGTATATATATATTCTACCAAATTGTATCCTTCTTAGGTTTAAGTTTAGTAAATATCTGTCACATAAAGAAAAAAAAAGATAATTTTGTCATTAATGATTATAGATTTAAAAACTTTAAATAAAATTCAGCAAAAAATATTAAACTCAATAAACTATTCCATAAAACTAAAACATATATTTCTTATAGAAGATTATTTTGCAAGATCTGGATGAATTTTTTATTTTTAATATGATAGATTATTAATGACAGTCTATAATTTTCTATAATATACCAAAATATGGTTCTGTGAATTATATGTTTGGGGGATCCCCAACCTAGTCCAATCCCAGTAGTCCCTGACCAGAGTTAGTCAAGGAATATGACTTGCAGGGACTGAAATGAAACCATGGTGAATGAGAAAATCTTAGTGGAAGGGTTTAGATTGAGCTTAAAAAATCAAGTGAAGCAGAATGATGTTCTCTGTCATTTTGGGGACTTAAGAAATTAGCATTCCTGCTGGTCTGGGAATCTGGGAATTCTGTCCACTCCTTGGCTGACTTTAATTTGTCTGAACAGACAATATTGGAAGAGGGGCCCTCTAGCCCCAGTTTGTGAAATAGACCAGGACCCATGGGCAATCTAAGACCTGATGACATTGGGAACTTAGACTCATAATATTTTCTTCCTTTTCTATTTCTTTCTCTTTACTAATAAACACATATAAATTTGGTATAAAGTCTTCATGATTAATTTTTATTCAGTTAATCATCAAGATATTGGTGTAATCTAAAGGTAAACAATCAGAAGAAAAAATCATTGACATGAATTTTTACAACCTTGGTTAGGGACAGAGTTCTTAATCAAAGGATAAGTTTGACACAAAGCAAAACAATTGCAAATTATAAATGAACAAATCACTAGCTTTTAAAAATTAATCACATTAAAAGTTTTCAGAATATTAATTTTGTTTGGTTTAAGTTTGAACTTTATCCTTTAATATGTTATTATAATCTTATATTTGTTTCCTTTTGAATATGCCTTTTCTTCACATTTGGAAGCTCTATTATGACTTATAAAATATGATACTTATTAATTTGACTTGGAAATTGAATTTATTTCACTATTTTATCTACCAGTAATGATCTCTGGATTCCCTCTATTATTTGTTGTCTGTCTCTAAAGACTCTGGATAGTTTTTAAACTTTTTTTATGGATTTTCTTACTCAGGTTTTTTTTTTTTAAGTCATTTGGTTCTTGAAGAATTGATACATTTCAGTTTTCTTTTTTTTTTTTATCTTTTTTTTTTTAAACCCTTACCTTATGTCTTGGAGTCAATACTGTGTATTGGCTCCAAAGCAGAAGAGTGGTAAGGGTAGGCAATGGGGGCCAAGTGACTTGCCCAGGGTCACACAGCTGGGAAGTCTCTGAGGCCGGATTTGAACCTAGGACCTCCTGTCTCTAGGCCTGGCTCTCAATCCACTGAGCTACCCAGCTCCTCCCCATTTCAGTTTTCTATGTGTATCAAATCATCAAGGTCAGTTTTATATGGTAATAGTTGTAAACAAAGTTTTTGGTATCTAAAGGCTTTCTATATTCCTACTGATGTTTTTGTGATTCTCTCTACAAGTTTTTCTCCTTTTTTTGCTATGCATTTGTTTCGTCCTATCTTTTTTTAATCTAATTTTCTTACTAGTCTATGTTTTTTTTTATTTTTTTAAACATAGTGACTTGTTTATTTACAAGGTAGACAGTGGTAAGAGGTCACCCATAAACAGTTCTTTTTTTTCCTCCCAGAATGGACCCTCCAGGCACTCTGTTTCCTCCTGCATTCAGCATGTAAAGGTGAATTACCAGGGAAGTTAACTAAATATTATCTGTGGGTTCACAACGGGGTGTGAGGGTGACAGGAATGACAGATGACAGGACCAAACAAGGTAGGGAGACCAGGTTTAACTACTAGGAGGTAACTGTTTTAACAGGAAATGGCAGTTAGGCCCCAACAGTCACTCAGCCCACCTAGGCAAAGCCCTATGGAACCAGCCGGCAAAAGGCAAAGGTTTATAACAGTTTAATTAAGGGAAACAATAATAAAGGATGGGAATAAGGGAATCTACTCTTACAAACTAAAGGCAAAGCACAGGGTCAGGGGAGGGACTTATCTACACTAATCTAAGACCTAAGCCAGGCAAGGCCCAGAGAATAACAGGACTGGAGTGGGAATCCTCACAGTAGAGTCCAGAGATGTTTTCAGGATGCCCGGAACCAACTCCTCCAGAACTGATGGTCCAAAGCAGCCCAGTAGGGAGAGGAAGTCTGCAAGCTGTCCACCAGATCGCAGATCACTCCCTATTCAGTGCTGTCATGCAGGATAGATGTCCTCTGCTTCCAACCTTCACCACACTCCAGGATCCCAGGGAATCAGGGTGCAACTCCACTAGCTCTGAGTTTTCCCAGGGAATCACTTACTGCTTGTCCCAACCACCATGGAGTCCTCTCAGAGAGTGCAAGACACTTCCTGCTTCCCCATTCCATGTGGAATTCTCCATCCCTTCCTGTTACGTCTAATACTAATGCTAAGCTAATAACTAAATAATAATCTTCCTCACAACAAACATCTATGACCAACGACTCCTGTGAAGCCCACAACTCATCAGACTCTCTGTCTTTAGGCAGGGTAGGCCTTTGGAGCTTATCCTCCCAGTTATTCTTGCCTGACAAGAGAAGACAGTTCAATTATAACTTGAACTAGCCTTTGTCCTCCAATCACTGAAGTTCTCAAAGTCTGTTGTACCTGCAGAACTTGGTTTAGGCCGTAGGAAGCATGAATGGATTGAGTCGGATAGCTCGGCAGTCCCCAAACACTTACTACCAGATCCTTTAAGTAACACTCTGGGCACCCTTGCTGAATATCAGTTTCTGCTGGCTGCCCATGGTTATTCTCCACAACTAGACTTGTCCATCTGAGTGAGGGTTATTACCATCTGAAGATATTCAGCACATCTGTCTTCCAGCACACGCTGCTGCTGTGGGGAGGCCAGGTCATACACTCAGACCTGGTGGTGTCTGGTACATGTGACAATCTTCTATGACCTTGGGAGGAAGTAGGTGTCCTGGTTCTAAACAGGAACATGGAGATTCAACCAGTCATTGTAGACATTCTTGGCTCTAAATGTGGGCTCCTGGGATGTTGCCTGCTGTTGCCACTTCTTTGGTGAGCTCTTCTTATCAGTGGGGCCTTTATGTGGGGTCCCTCAGGGTTCTGGCACATCCTACACACATTTTGACCTACACGGAGTTTTTTGATGTGTTCAGAGGAGTCCTTGGGCCAGGATTGGAGACTGGCAGAATCCACACAAGTAGATGAGACAGCCATCATACTTTGCAAGTTCTCAAAAAGTTCCTTCCCTTACTGGATAATACCTGCCACTCAGGAACTTTCCCTCTATTGCTGAAGAATTTCACAGTTCCATTGGTACAGTTGATTGGAATAGTTTATTAGAATATAGCTCTCAGCTGCTACTGGCTCTGCACAGTGCCCTCATCTCCTTCTCATGCCTTGGTCATTCTGTTCTTCCTTGAAGTTCATCTCATGCTTCCCAAAAAGGTTCATGTCCTTCAAGATCCTATAGTGTGCCTCCATGACATTTGTGCCAGATGACAATCTTTGATGTTCTTGCTAACTCTTTTGTTCATTCCCTTCCAATATTGCACAAATGACTCTAATTAATATGCAGGCAGAGCTCTTTGACCATGTCATTTTGAGTGGGTATGTGGGTTGCATCCAACTTAGTATACCAGTCCCTTTTCCCCAGGACCGAAGCTCATTCCCCTAATCAATATAATTCAATATTTATTTATATAATTAATTTTTCCAGATTATATGTCAACACAATTTTAAAATATTTGTTTTCTGAAATTTTGTAATCCATACTTTCTCCTTCCCTCCCATTCCTCCCTCTTCCCTCAAAGAGCAGATATTATATATTTGTACATATTTTATAATGTGAATATATTTCCATGTTTATCATGTTGTAAATGAAGACATACTGCTTATACTAAAGGCAGATTTATGGAGGAAATAAAGCAAAGACTGGTATGTTTCAATTTGCATTTGAACTCTGCTCTTTATAAGATTGTAGGTATCCCTTTTTTTTGTCATGAGTTTTTGGAGTTGTTCTGGATCCTTGCCTTATTGAAAGTAGTTAAGTCATTCACAGTTGATCATCATACATTATTGTTCTTACTGTGCACAACTTTTTTCTGGTTCAGCTCACTTCACTTTGTATCATTTCACAGAAGTCTTTCCAGTTTTGGGTAATTATCTTGTTTGTCATTTCTTATAGCAAAATAGTATTCCATTACAAATATTTACCACAACTTGTCAGTCATTCCTAAATTAATAGACATCTCTTTTAATGCAAGGTGGCTAACAGAAACTTTTTGCTTCTGTAATTCCTAATGGTCACAAAAAGTCAGTTAAACATCTTAGAATCTTAAGAAAGTCAGTTAGGACTTGAAGCTATAAATAGAGGTGAAGATCCAACTGACAGGGCTTTTGCCTTCTGCTTTTGCTGTGGCTGGAGGCTTTTGCTTTTGCTTAGCCTGTTGGCTTAGGCCTTTTGGCTTGGCTTTGACTTAATTACTTCGGCCTTGGCCTGTATTTATCTTGTTTGGGGGAAATTTAAACCTATCTCATTTCTCTGGACCTCTCCCTGATCTCTCCATCTACATCCCTTCCCTTCCCCTGAATTTCCTTTGGGCCCTGGGTGGAAGGAAGGGCTTGTTAATTGAACATCATGGGTTTTAGTTTCTATAGACAAGTAGAGTATCCTCAAATAAGTTACCCCTAGTTTTAGTGATTCAATAAGGAGTTTACTTAAAAGGCAGTCAAATCTCCTGCCTGGGAGAGCCAAGCTCTCTCAGTCTAAACCTCTCTGCGACCCATCCCCCACCATCACTCCTCTCCCTAGCAGCAGTTAGAAATCCTGAACCTCTTCCCTCTGACTAACCTGAGATAAATAAATCCCCTTGTTACCTACTCAAAACCTCTTGTGAATCATTGTATAGAAGATTGAGGCAAGGGCTAAAGAAGGAAGGAATCATTTTCTTTTATTTCTTTTTTTTAACATTTATTAATAATCATTTTTAACATGGTTGCATGATTCATGCTCCTACTTTCCCCTTCACCCCCCGCACTCCCCCCACCCATGGCCGACGCATATTTCCACTGGTTTTGTCATATGTCCTTGATCAAGACCAATTTCCAAATTGTTGATAGTTGCATTGGTATGGTAGTTTTGAGTCCACATCCCCAATCATGTCCACCGCAACCCATATGTTCAAGCAGTTGTTTTTCTTATATGTTTCCTCTCCTGCAGTTCTTCCTCTGAATGTGGGTAGCGTCTTTACCATAAATCCCTCAGAGCTGTCCTGGGTCATTGCATTGTTGCTGGTACAGAAGCCCATTACATTCAATTTTACCATAGTATATCAGTCTCTGTGTACAATGTTCTTCTGGCTCTGCTTCTTTCGCTCTGCATCTGTTCCCGGAGGTCTCTCCAGTTCACCTGGAACTCCTCCAGTTTATTATTCCTTTTAGCACAATAGTATTCCATCACCCGCATATACCACAGTTTGTTCAGCCATTCCCCAATTGAAGGACATACCCTCCTTTTCCAATTTGTTGCCACCACAAAAAGCGCAGCTATGAATATTTTCGTACAAGTCTGTTTATCTATGATCTCTTTCGGGTACAAACCCAGCAATGGTATGGCTGGATCAAAGGGCAGGCATTCTTTTATAGCCCTTTGAGCATGATTCCAAATTGCCAGCCAGAATGGCTGGATCAGTTCACAACTCCACCAGCAATGCATTAATGTCCCAATTTGGCCACATCCCCTCCAACATTCATTATTCTCCCCTTCTTTCATTTTAGCGAATCTGCTAGGTGTGAGGTGATACCTCAGAGTTGTTTTGATTTGCATTTCTCTAATTATTAGAGATTTGGAACACTTTCTCATGTACTTATTGATACTTTTGATTTCTTTACCTGAAAATTGCCTCTTCATGTCTCTTGCCCATTTATCAATTGGGGAATGGCTTGATTTTTTATACAATTGCTTTAACTACTTGTATATTTGAGTAATTAGACCCCTGTCAGAGTTTTTCGTTATAAAGATTTTTTCCCAATTTGTTGTTTCCCTCCTGATTTTGACTACATTGTTTTTGTTTGTACAAAAGCTTTTTAGTTTAATATAATCAAAACCATTTAATTTACATTTTGTAATTTTCTCTAACTCTTACTTGGTTTTAAAGTCTTTCCTTTCCCACAGATCTGACAAGTATACTATTCTGTGTTCACTTAACTTATTTATAGTTTCCCTCTTTATAGTCAAGTCATTCATCTATTCTGAATTTATCTTGGTGTAGGGTGTGAGATGTTGATCTAAACCTA
>NC_058130.1:468440679-468503621 GCF_016433145.1 Gracilinanus agilis | reverse complement strand
ACTCCTGATCTTATTGGGAAGGCTTCTAATTTATCCCCATTGCATATGATGTTTGTTGATGGTTTTAGGTATATACTGTTTATTATTTTTAGGAAAGGTCCTTCTATTCCTATACTTTTCAGTGTTTTCAATAGGAATGGATGCTGTATTTTGTCAAAGGCTTTTTCAGCATCTATTGAGATGATCATGTGATTTTTGTTTGTTAGACTATTGATATGGTCAATTATGTGGATGGTTTTCCTAATGTTGAACCAACCTTGCATTCCTGGTATAAATCCCACCTGATCATGGTGGATGATCTTCTTAATTACTTGCTGGAGTCTCTTTGCTAGTATTCTATTTAAGATTTTTGCATCTATGTTCATTAGGGAGATTGGTCTGTAGTTTTCTTTCTCTGTTTTTGATCTCCCTGTTTCTTTTATTTCTTGAGAGAACTGGGGGCATCCATCTTGGCAGGAAGTACCTACCCAAGGACTTCCTCCAGCCATCAGTTTGACTGGCAGGGAGGGGCCCTCTCGACTCCTCCCTCAAGAGACTTTAGAAACTAACAAGAGAAACCCTCCAGCCAAAACCTAAACATTTCTTACTGGCCCTAGTTTCCTCCCTGTCTCAATCCTCTGGGAATAAACCTGTTTGAGCTGCCCTCTCCTACATACCTTCCCATACCTTCCTTCCTCCTCCAATCACCTTATAATCACTTATATCCCCTCTATCTTTCCTCACATCCAAATTGCCTTCATTGACCAGCACAGATTACCTACTTTTTATAGCACTCTTCAGTTGCCAGTTCTCTGCTACCACAAAAAAGAATTTCCATAAATATTTTTGTATTGGTAGGTTTCTTTCCATTATCATTACTCTATTTGGGACAGACCTAGTAGCAGTATTGTTGGCTAAAAGATTAAACACAGTTTGATGTCTGTATTGTCTTGGTTCCAGATTGCTCTCCAGAATAGTTGTATCAGTTCACAGCTCCACTTGCAGTGCATTTATTGCCCTGATTTTTCCGCATCTCCTCCAGCATTTATCATTTTCCATTTTTTGTTATGTTAGTCAGTCTGATGGGTGTGAAGTGGTACCTCAGAGTTGTTTTAATTTGCATTTCTCTAATCAATAATGATTTGGATAATTTTTTCAAGTGACTAAACATTTTAATTTCTTTATCTGAGAACTGCCTGTTCATAACCTTAGACCATCTGTCAATTGGGAAATGCTGTATTGTATTCTTATAAATATGACAAATTTCTTTATATATTTGATGAATGAAGGCTTTGTCAGAGAAACTTGCTATAAAAATGTTTTCCCAGTTTTCTGTTTGCAATTTTATCTTCGTTACATTGCTTTTATTTGTGCAGAAACTTTTAACAATTCTTACCTTCTGTCTTAGGATCACTATTATGTATTGTTTCCAAGATGGAAGAGTGGTCAGGGTTAGGCAATGGATGTTAATTGACTTTGTCCAGGGTCATACAGCTAGGAAGGGTCTGAGACTAGATTTGAACATATGATGTCCTTTCTCTGGGCCTGGATCTCAGTCCACTGAGCCACCTAACTGTCCACCTTGTGCAGAGACTTTTTAATTTAATATATTTAAAGATATCTATTTTACATCTCAAAATGTTTTCTATGTCTTCTTTTGACCTACATTATTATGTCAAAGTAGTGATTTCTTCTTCCAAAAGCTTAGATCTTTAAGTTCATCAAATATTAGTCTACTTTGGTTATTTACCATTCTCTGTTGAGTACCAAATCTATTCCATTGGTCCTCCAGTCTATTTCTTTGACAGTACCAGATTTTTATTTTATATTTGGTGTTTTTTCATATAGTTTAAAATCCAGTAAAGCTAAGCCACTTTCCTTCATTTTTAAAATTAATTCCCTTGATATTCTAGTTCTTTTGTTTTTCCAGATGAATTTTTTTATTCTTTTTTCTAGCTCTATGAAGTAATTTTGGGATAGTTTGATTGGAATGGCACTGAATATGTAAATTGATTAGAAATAGTTGTTATTTTTATTATGTTGGCAATTAATTTATTTTAATTGTTTATATTTGACCTTATTTGTATGAAAGGTATCTTAGATTTCTGTTCATATAAATCCTGGTTAGTCTTGGCAGGTAGATTTACAGGTATTTTATATTGTCTACAGTTATTTTAAGTGGAGTGGAATTTCTCTTTCTATCTCTTAAGGTTGGCCTTTTTTGGTAGTTTAGAGAAATGTCAGTGATTTTTATTTATTTTATACCCTGCAACTGGCAAAAGCTGTCCATCATTTTAAGAAGGGTTGTTTTTTTTTCATTGATTCCCTAAGATTTTCTAGACATACCATCATATTATCTGCAAGTGATTGTGACTCCATGTTTTGATCATATCATCTATCTTGCTTCTATCCTCTATTTTACCTCCTTATATTTCTTGTAACATTCCTGATCTTTATTTTCATAACAAGTATTGATGTTGATTCATGAGGGTTTTACCTTTTAGAGTGAATCTATTTCCATGTTTTTCAGATTTGGGTTTATTTACTTTATATGATGTATGTGTTTCCTTTCTCATAATTTTTTGGGATTGGGAAAATCTGTTGAAAAAAATTGTATAATTATTTGGTCAGGAGATCAGAGAGACTGAAAATTAGAGAAGAACATATTTTAAGAGAAATATATCAGAGGAGACATGACATTAAAGGATCAAGAAAGTGAGAAGAATATCAAAAATTTTATAGAGACTAAGATAAAGGGACATCAAATAAATTTTAATAGAGAAAATATTTTCTTCAATAGCCATAATAGTGAAATAGGGAAGAGAAAAGTTTTAGAGGGAAAAAATAGTTCAGTTTTAGACATTCTGAGTTTTCTATGTCTATAGCAGGTGTTGGCAACCTTTTTGGCCATGAGAGGCAAAAATGCCATGTTTTTAAAAATATAATTTTGTGAGAGCCATACAGTGCTCACAGGAGCACTCCTGTAATAGTGCACACTCCTGTAACAGAGCCTGAAAAAATTGACTTTATGGGTCCTGCAGAAAGATCCATATCTGGGCCTCAAAAGAGCCAGATATGGCTCAAGAGCCATATGTTCCCGACCCCTCATCTATAGTATATCCAGTGTGAGATATCTAATTGTCAATTGGAAGACTGGAAGACAGGAGAGAGTTTAGTTGTATTGTCTTTTTTATTTAGAATATTTCTCCATGGTTACATGATTTCACCCCTCTTCCCTTCACCCTCTCTGAGCAATTCGACTGCATTACACAAGTATCATTTTTCAAAACCTTTTTCCATATTATTCATATTTGCAAGAGTGATCTTTTAATGACCATCCCCAATTATATCCCCATCAAAACATGTGTTCTAGCATCTATTTTTCTTCTTTGTTTGTACTCCCACAGTTTTTTTCTCTTGATGTGGATAGCATTATTTCTCCTAAGTTCCTCATTGTTGTCCTGTATCTTTGCATTGCTACTATTAGAAAAGTTTATTACATTTGATTATACCACAATATTTTAGTTTTTGTGTACAATATTCTACTAGTTCTGCTCATTTTGCTCTGCATAAATTCTTGGAGGTCTTTCCAATTCACATCTAAATCCTCCAGTTCATCATTCTTTGCAGTGGAACCATATTCCATCACCTTCAGATACCACAATTTGTTCAACCATTCCCAAACTGATGGATACCCCCTCATTTTCCAATTTTTTGCCAGTGCAAAGAGTGAGGTTATAAATATTTTTGTACAAGTATTTTTTATTATTTTCTCCTTGGGGTACAAACCCAGCAGTGGTATGCCTGAATCAAAGGGCAGGCAAAGCCAAGATAGAGAAGTAAAGCAGGGCAGTTCCATGTCACCATGAGAATCCTCTCCAAACAAAATTAAAATATTGCCACAAAACTAAAACAGTAGTGAAAGAACCAAAAAGGAAACAGAGTGAACAACTTTCAAGAAAAGAAATACCCCCAAATTAGGCAGAGAACATCTGCCGCACTGGGGTAAGAGGAGAGTAGAGCCAGAAAAATACTTTAGCAAGGAGAGAAGAGCAAGCCAAGAGCAAGTCTTGCACCCGCACCCCACATCTTCTGTCACAATTTTGGAGCCTAAGCCCAAGCCAACATTCAGATTGATTCTTTCAGGGCAAATAGTGATACCCCTTGAAATTTCAAACATGTGTAGAAATCTAGAGTCCTAGCCCAGGGCAATCTGGTCTGAAGTGGGCTGATCATGTGGGTCCAGAACAGTCTGGAATCCCAATCTGGGCTTGGGATGAAGAGAGGTTAGGTTTGGATTGAAGAGTTTAACATGCGTTTACTTCAGGTAATTTCTTTTTCTATAATTTAATATGAAACTAATTAATCTTATATAATCATTCAAATAGTATATGTAACTACAAAGTTAGAAAGGCTATTCCCAGTTGTTAAATAGCTGTAATAGATAAGAGAGTTAGCTTAAAAGCTACTGTTATAAACCTTCTTCTGTTAGGTACACATCTTTACTAACTCCCAATTCTGAATAAAGATAACAGAATCAATCAGAGTCAGTTGTAAAAGCAGGAATAATATATGTTTCTCTAGGAATTTATGTCAAAAATAGTCCTCAGAGATGACTGTTTACCTTCTTGTCTCTTAAGAGTTATTGTCTAAGAGCCTAAGATCAATAAATTGCTTTGAATTTGTACTAGAATTTGTGAACTATTAGCTAACATATTTTGAATATGTAAGTTTTATTAATCAGTGATTTATAACAGCTCAAAAGTCCATATACACAACTTTGGACATCTACAAGATGTCTTTTTATTTTAAGGTGAAAATGGTGATGAGACCACTAACTCAACCCATGAATAAAGTCAGTTTTTAACTCAGAATTAAGGCCCAGAGATTTATTTATTTATTACATTGGATGAGTAGATCTGATAATCACTGACCTAGACAATAATTGTATCAGGTAACTGATACCACTGCCAAAATGGGATAGCATGTTGGTAGAAGAAATAATAACTTAGGAAAGACAACAGTTAGTGAACAAGATCTGAATGAAGAACAAGCGAAATGGAAAAATAATTCATCATGTAGATAGAGGAAGATTATCAAAAGAATAATTAATGTCGGGGAAGCTAGGTGGATAAGTGGTTAGAAAAGCAGACCTGGAGACTGGAAGTCCTGAGTTTGAATTTGACCTCAGACATTTCCTAGTTGGGGGACCTTGGGCAAGTTACTTAACCCCAATTCTTAGTAAAGACTCTAAGATAGAAGGTATGGTGTTATTTTAGAGGCTATTATTATGAAAATCCAGAGAGAAGAGAATATAAAAAAAAAAAGAAAATGATCAAAAGTGTAAAAGGCTAAAGAGATGTTAAGAAGTATAAGGGAAAAAACTTTAAGGTTTATTTAGAGATCATTGATAATGTTAGAGATAACAGTTTTAGTTGAAAGAGTTATTTGAATTTGTCCAGAAGCTGGACTTCATAATAATTATGAAAGAGTGAGAAAATAATTGGACACACCTATTTTAGGTTAGTTTCTCCAGGAGTTGGCCCCAAAATAGAAGAGATTCAGGAAATAACTAGAAGAGATGATTCAATTAATTTGAGAATGGGGAAGAGATGAGAATGTTTCTAAGTAGCAGGAAAATAGAGTGAGACAATTAATGAGAGAATGGGGAGGAATTGGAATAAAATTAAATTTAGAGTTCATTCAAAGAAATTTTCCTTGACAAGGAGAAGAGCTCTGAGTTCATGAATCAGGATTAAAAGCAGAGGTTGTTTCAATGATATCCGAGTGATGAGAGATGGGATGGAAAGGGAGAAGGGGACTTCTAGGATGATTCCCATGGTTATTATCCCTATCAGTTTTTGCAGGTTCACCACATTTGCAACAATAGAATCACCTGCCAGACACCACTGAAAATTTCCCATATGCAGGACTTTGTGGTTTTCCTTAGAGATTTCTGGGAACTCATCTTTCAGTTATAAATTCTACCAATCAATTTGTCCTATTACCAAAGCTGCTGTTGCTGTTATTCTTCAAAAGACGTCTATGTTATATTTTAGCTTCTCGCTTCTCCATAATAGCCTATTACTTGAAGGAGACTCTTGCTAGTTTTCTACAATAATGCCCCTCATTCCATAGTATTGTGTGAAATTTGATTGTTTTCTCCACGTCTAGTTTCCTTTTCTTATCACCAAAAAAGGGAAAGGAAGAGACTATATAAATGTAGTTGTATAATATACATATATCTCTACAGTATTCTCATGATATACAATCAAGACTTGTTTCTCTAAAACCAAGAATTACAGAAGTGCATCCTTAGGATAGATGGAGTATTTCTGATGAATTAGGGATAGAAACAAATTTCCCCAAACACTATGATTTAAAGAAGCATACTTTCTTGAAATAAATGACCCTTAAGTCCATTACAACTCTAACTTTCCAATCAACAGGTGACATTATCAAAACCACAACCATGCTGTTCAAAAATAGAAAAATAAAACTAAAGATCAATACCTTTAGTGGATATTAAAGGAACATTTGTAAAAAAAGTTAGCAAAGAGGCAAAAATAACATATATCAAAAATTATACATTCTGTCCAAGTGAAATTTATTATAGAAGAAGAGGATTCATTTAACATTATGAGACCAATAAACCTAATTTCCAAGGTAATATTAAAATGAACAAAATATAATTATGTTAATTAATATATAAAAAAGACTTTGGGAAATTAAAACACCCCTTTTCTGTTAAAAACACCAGAACATATAAGAATCTTTCCCTGAAGTGTGATGGTCTAATGCTAAAATTAAGATAATTTTGAATAGAATCATTTTCAATAAAATCAAAGGGGAGAAAATGTTTATTATCACAACTCCTATTTGAAACAGAACTGGAAATGGTGGCTATAGCAAAAATACATGAGAAATTGAAGAAGCAAGAGGCATAGATAAAGATGGAACTTCTTTTACTTCTAAAAATAATGAGTTTAAAGAATATTGTTACAGAATATATAATATACTTTGTATATTATATATAATTATATATAAAGGCAAATACTATGAAATATAAATAACTAATAGTAAAAATGTCACAAATAACTGAAAAATATTAATGGTTCCAGAATAGAAAATGTCAATGTAATCAGAATGACAAAATTACTGAATTTATTCATTCAATGTCATACCAATAAAACTAAAAAAGTGTTACTTCATGGACCTAGAAAAAATACATATATATGTCAAATTTTATATGTCAAAAATATGATTCATTGGTAGAACAGATTACCTATGTAACATGCAAATTATCTTCTACACTAATGTTCAACAAAGATAGAGCCACAAGGTAGTGGACTAACGTTTCATTATTTGTCAAAAACTACTGGGAAAAACTACACAGTGGTTACAAAGAAATCATATTCAAATCCACTTCATAGCAAGATAATTATGAAGTATAAAAATAACTTAGAAATAAAAGCTTAAATCACGAAGAAATTAGAAAAAATATGGAGAAAATTATGTATTAGATCTCTAAACAGGAGAAAAATTCATGAGCAAATAATAAATAGAAAAGATTTTAGAAGCTGAAATAGTCAGGTTATTTAAAATTAAAAGAAAAAAAACAAATCCATCAAAATAAAGATAATCATGAATCAATTAACTGGAGAAAATTATTGTAATAAGTTTCTCTGATAAATATTTATTATCCAAGATACATAGGGAATCTGATTCAAATTTATAAGAGAAATATGTAATTCCCCAAATTGATATATGTTCAAAATATATGACTATGGAGTTCTCAAGAGAAGAACACTAGCTTATTCATAGCTATGAGAAAAAAATAAAATGTTTCAAATAATTGCTAATTAGGAAAAGAAGCAAAATGTGACAATTATTGAATTCCACTTTACAAATATCATTTTGAAAAAGATCACAAATTGGAAAATGATAAAAGATGGTAGGGCTATGGGAAAACTGGCACATTGATGCACCTACTGATGGTATTAAAAATTTCCACAAATATTTTAGAAAGAAATTTCGAATTATCCCCCAAAAGTAATTAACAGACCAGGAGAACAATTCATTCAATAACAGTACCACTGAGAACTGTAAAACCTATGATTAACAGAATGGATGCTCATTATCTTACAGTAGCATTTAGGAGACATGTTGTCCATTTCAGAGAATTAATGAATTCATATGAAGGTACACACACACACACATACGCATCTATATCTATATCTATATTTATATTTACATATATGTATAGTATGTGTGTGTATACAACCATTGAGTGAATTTTTTGCTTATGTGTACAATTTAAGAGGCATGAAAAAAATTATAGAATTGAATGTTGTAAGATTAATGATCAATTAATACAAAGGCATCTGAGGAGACATAAGAAGATATTCCCAATATACTCTTTTTTGGAATTGGGATGTTCATAGGCACTGCATTACAAATATTTTTTAACTTCTCCAATGTACTGACTGGTTGTTCTATTTTTACCCTTTTTTTTTTTTACTTTATAAAAGGTTAGTATATGTGATGCTTCTATGTAAGTGTATAAATAGAGATTTTGAACCTTGGACTTCATCCTCCATAAGTCCCTTAGTTTTCCCCAAATTCCCTTTAATCTTTCCTGCCCCTCCAAGTTTGCATGGTCACATTATCGTTTTATAGTTGGCTGTAACTCTGCCCTCTCTCTCTCTTTGGTTCCTGGGATCGAGCTAGTTAGTACCTTTTAGTTAGTCTCTTTTGTTAGTTTATTATTAATAAATTATTTATGAATATGATATTTAGTATTTTGCATATACATTTTAATCTCCACATGAGGTGGAGGGAAGACATAGAGAGAAGAGAAACATGATGATATTAAAAAAAAGAACTCATAAAATTTTATTTAGAAAATACAATGGACATCCATGATTCCAAAGGATAAAAAGTGTAACATATCTATTAAAACAGAGGTGACAGATTGAGTGAATAGAATGAAAATTATATTTCCCTCTTCTCTATTGTCTATATCTATATATTCTATTATACAGCAAATGAGTGAATTTGGTTGACAACTTTTTTCCTCTGCTTGTCTGACACTGAAACTTGTTTTTCTTTTCTCTCTTTTTTGTAAATGAGGTGAAGGATGAGCAGAAAAGATAATGTTTCTATATCTTTTTAAAATAAAAAAGGTAGAGGGCTTAGAGGATGCTTTAGAGTAAAATATTCCATGTCCTTTTGGATTCAGTCACTATATCTTTAGTTTTGCTTAATAATTTTATTTTGGTAGAAGATGGATCTCAAGAAGTGAAGGTAATCTGTATATTGTTGTAATGTAAAAACAAATCACATCAATACAACATTAAAAAAAGGACCATCCTAATTAAAATACATAGAGGTTCACCAACATTAATTTGGTCACTCAATATACATTATATTATTATAGGAATTCAAAAAAATTTTGATATACCTACAAATTGGACTTCAGTTCCACGAAGCTTTCTTCCATTTGCATTGATGCTGACAGTGGTGAAAAGAAAAAAAAAACACTTCTAACAATTGTGTAGTTTTTAGACCATCAATAAATCATAACTTGACAATTGATACCCTAAATGTCAGTTCCTTGTTCATTGAGTAGATGTTTTACCAGATTGGGAAAAATCATAGTTATCTTCATATACACACTAAAAATAAAATAAAATAAAAAGGGAGTGGCAAGTAAAAGAATGACTCAAAAGATCTTTTTTGATGAGACAAATAAAGATATTGAAGAGGTAAGTTTTATTATGTATTCAAAGGCAAGAGAAAATATTTCATGGGAAACAGTCATCTTCTATGGAATTACTCATGATAAGCATTTGCAAAAGATACTTGAAACATATTTTCCAACATTTGTTGCAGAGGATGAGGCAAAAGAAATTTTACAAAGTGCTCTCTAAGATCCACCAAATTAAACAAAGTATCAACATATATACCATAATGCTCTGTGACTGTAAATGCGAACATATGGGGGTGGCAAAACATATTCAGGAAAACATCACTTAGAAATAAGAAATGAAAGAAGACAAAGACTATAGACCACAGAATCTTCATATTTCTGCATACATTATTTAAATAAAGAAATGAGAAGTTTTTGATATGACAAAGCACTAAATAGCATAAATAAAATCACACTGATCACCTTCTAGTTAGGTCCTCTGCTTCCCATTTTAGGGTAATTATTAGGTTCTTGCTCTTTAAAAGTAATGCTTTATTTTAGTCCATAACTATCACATCTTCCTTTCCACTGCATTTCCTTAGAGGAAAGTATGATAATTCACAAGCAATCATTTACTCTAGTAAAGCAAAGAACATTTAATTAAAGTGTAATGAATAATGAAAAATAAGGACTAAATGCAAGCATTGAAGATTTGAATCATCCATTTTTCGAAGTTACATCTTCTATTCTAAAAAACAAACAAACAAAAAACCTTTGGAAATTGTACTGAGTTCCTTACTAGTCACTCTAGGCTTAGTTTATCTTCTTTGTTTCATAAGAGGAAAAGCATAAATTAAGTCTGAAAGGCAGGAAAATATGGCAGCATTTGCAGAAGCGATACTATATGCATTAGGTTTATGTCAGACTTAAGGGGAAGACATGCAGGCAAGAGGGCAGGTAAACAGGATGAGAAGGAAGGAAACAAGGAAGGAAGGAATTGTAGAAAAGATAATAAAGAATGGAGACACCAAGGATGTTACAATAAATCTAATAGTTGTGGGTACACACACTGGGGTATAGGAGAGACTGGACCAGGATAAGGAGTTCACTGGATTTATCACAGGAATGGCAGTTGGTCTTAACTGTCACCCTGCTCTCCCTAGGCCAGAGTCTAGAAACAAGCAGGCAAAGTAAAAGGGTTTAACAGCTTTAATTATGTTTAACTAAAAGGTGATAAAGGGATTTCTATACTTAAAATCTAAAGGGCAAAACCACAGGGCAAGGGGAGGACTTATTCTACTCTAATCTAAGTGATCCAGCAGGCAGGGCCCAAGGAGCAGTGCAGTCTCTGAGAAGCTGATTCAAGCCTGGAACCAGCCAGACTTGAACAGCACAGCTATGGATCAGAGGGGTGGCTTTGAGGGTTCTCACAGGTTTCCAAAGTGGTTCACAGGATGCCAAAATCCTAGGTGGTCCAAGATATCCAAGAAGAAAGAGTGTGCTTAAGATGCTATCCACCAGATCCCAAACTTCTATTCTTCTTGGTGCTTCTCTGTTGTTCTTTTCCTCTTTGTTAGAATACACCACCACACAGGATCACAGGGAAATCAGGATGTAGGGTGTCCTTTACTCTGAGATCTCCCAGGGATAACAACACCCTTAATGGAGTTTCTCTCTCTCAGGGCACAAGCACCTTCTTCTTGCTCCTTCATTCCATCTTAGAATTCTCCAGCTCCAGCTCCTTCCTGCTAGGTACATCCTTAATACTTAATTAACTAACTAATCTTCCTCACAACAGTTTGAACAAACAAATGAACAAATGAACGAATGAATGAACAAATACGTGAATGAAAGAAGGAAGGAAAGAAAGAAAGATGTATAAAGAATGTCCTGGGTCACATATTGAAAAAGAGAATATCCTGCACTGCTGTTGGGAAATTGTATAGAACTTTTGCTGACATTTTTTCAATAAAAAAAGAAGTCAATCCTTAAACATCAATATTATATTAATGATATATGACTCTCAATAATAGATTACCTGTCTCAGAAATTTTGGAATACTGGGTCAACAACAGGACAATGAAGAGAAATATAGTAAGCCTATTCAGATTATAGCATAAAAGAAGTGCAAAGCAAATATAATGAGGATATTATAAGAGATTCAAAGGACCAGAAAAAGACAAAGATATAATAAGATAAATATATGTACATTGTTAGACATTGGTATCCACACAGAATGAGAAATTTAGAAAGTCAACTCTCATATATTAAATGGACCTCACATGAAGGATTATTGGGAAGACATGAAGTTTTACAGGATTAAAAAGCATGAATTAAGTAATTGCAATTTTTACTTCTGGAGAAATTATCCAAATTGATGAGCTCCAGAGATCCCTTATATTTATTGCCTGCTACATTGTGACATTATTATTATTATTATTATTATTATTATTATTATTATGTTTTCATGAGTGAGGGACAAAGTCTTACCTGAACTTTGTGCTGTCTGAGGGAGATTTTTTTCAAAGTTGGTAACTAGGTATTGTATGTTGAATTGAAATAAATTGAATAACACATAAAAGATAGCATGCCAATGAATAGAAAGCCTCTCTCTGCCTTAGAATCAGGGCAACCTTAGTTCAAGTATTGTTTCTTATAAATAAGTGCTGCATAACTCTAATTAAATCACTCATTTAACCTCTCTGTGCCCCCGAACTTCACTCTAGTACCATAACTTTTTATAAGACTATAAATCCAGATTGACAACTAGTTTGCAAATTATATTTTTATTAAAGAAATATCCTCTGAATTGATGAAAACCTACATCCTGATACCCTGTTTCCTTAAAAATAAAAATAAAATACTCTTTCCATGTGAATAATTGTCATCTTAGTATCTTTGTAAATAAATAGCTATTGATGAGGTCTCTAAAATATGCATTTTGTTTAAAGAACCTATATTAGTTGAACCTTGTCCCAGGAAATATCCTATAGTTTTTGTGACACAAAGACATTGCGTAGTTATAGGAAAAAACAAATCAAATGTGATAATTAGTATTTAAGCTACTATATGTGAAAGAAATGACTTGAGTGATTTCTGAAAAATTATTTATTAGATAAACTAAAAATATGGTAGGTTACAAGAAACTATGAGGCAAGACTGGATTTAGTATGGAGTTTGAAAATGTAGTCTTTATAAAAGGTAATTTTTCATCAACATATTTCTATTTGAAAAATAACAACTAATAATGTCTAAATGTACATAATACTTTATAGTTGCAAAATGTTTAATGTTTATAAGAACTCTATTCAGTAAGTTACACATTTGCACATAATAGCCCTCAAGCTAAGAATATAGTTCCCTGATTTTTCTTTTAATATCATATTATTCAGACAGTGTATATGACTCAATGATAGGGAATTTAGGAGTCATCAAAGTTTTCTTTGACTAGCCAATGTAAGAATAGGGCTCTAAGGGGATAAGAAAAAGTGCAAATTATCTCCAAAAAGATTGAGGAAAAGTTTAGCCTTGGACCCTGGGAAAAGATTCTGGAATGTGAGGGACTGCTGAGGAAGGGTTTGTGAGAAAAACTGTTATTGCAGTGGCTTCTTGTCTCTAAGCTGAAGAGAAGCAGCAGCTCTGGTTTGCTATCCTTTACCTGTCTGTTTGGAGAGAATTGGAGCTTCCTGCTACTGGATAACATCGTGAAAGTGCTCTAGTTTCCCTGCTGTTAAATAATTTGGCCAAGGTAATTAAAAGATTTTAGCATTTGGGCTTTGGGGTTTTTACCTCAGGAGTCAACCCCAGCTTTGTGGAAGAACTCAGTCTGTTTTGAGTCTGTTCTCAATAGCATTTTTGGCGACAATCTAGAGGGTTAACTGAATAACAGTATGGGAATTAAGTTTAGGTAGTTAGGTAGAGTTTTGGGTTTCTTAGCTAGAACAGGAAGCTGGTAGGAAGTTTTGGAAGATCTGAAGAGCTCTCTTATGAAAGAGGTATAGACAGCTGGGTTGAAGAGTTAGATCTTAGTATTAAGGACACTTTATCTTGTTTATCCATTTGCTATCATTAATCTACAAATAAACAGAAATAGAATGTTTTTCTAAAGAGAGTCTCTTGGGGTTTTGTACTCATTGGCCCAAGGAAAGTTTCCTAGGTGGGTTTTCACCATTCATCCACCTTGGACTTTCCTTATTACCTTTTCTTTTTCACCCTCTAGTCTATTTCAATGATTTTATTTCTTAGAGATAGTCAGTTTCTTCCATTTTTATCATTTGCTACTGCTGTATTATCCACTTAAGATTGGAATGTAGAACAGACATTTTCTTCACATACATATGTATACATATGTATATATGTATATCTATATATATTGCTTTACCTGTATTGATCAGAGTTTATTTTGAATACTACTACTGTAAAATGAAGTTGAGTACAATCTGAGGGGCTGCTCATGCATGATTCATCTATCTCTCTTTGCTTTTTCTATGCAAAAGAAGATAACCATTCTGAACAGGCACCTATCAACCGAAAACAAGTTCTGAGGCCAAGTGTAAACATGCTTTGCTGTTCTTTATAATTCTAAAATTCTACTTATTAAATATATAATAGTAATATTATGAAGAGGAACAAAAAGGAAATATAAAAATATCTAGAAAGTAATAATATATTAATATATTAAAAGTGATTCTAGAGAAAAATATCACTGTTAGATGAGATTTCAATAGATCTATCAATAGTTCTATATGGGTAATATGATCTTGAAAAGTACATTATTTTAACCATTCTTTCTCCACTGTTACTACTCAGTGGATTCCTCTCTAATTCATATATGTATCAAGCTTTCTTCCTTGTAGATAGTAAAATAAACCTCTGCATATTTCAAAGAAGTCACTTCCTTTTTCACTCTAGGGTTTGTGTATTGGATCTAGGATTCCTGGCTACCTCTCGTTTCATATCAGCATTCTACCTATGACAAAGGCATGAGAGACTGTAATATTTCAAGAAAAGAAAAAAAAATGGTGCCACTCAGATTGAAATGAGGAGGTACATGATTTATATGTATAGGCTATAACTTAATTACTAGAGAGCTACTATTAAGAACTAGAATGTGGAACAGGAGCTGAGATTATAATCAGTGTACATGATTTAAAATGAATCTTACACTTGTTACTTATATAGAAGGTCACTTAACCACTCTAGGATATACTATGTTCATCTGATAAAATTAAAACTTTGGACTAGATTGTCACTAAGTTTTCTTCAAGTACAAAATTTATGACATTACGTTCCTAAAGGATATCAACAAATAGATTATGTCTAAAAAAAACAGAATAAATGATAATGCAATTAAACAGTGGAAAGTTCAGTTGCTCCAACAGAATTCCTGTGACAACAGAAAAAAATTGGAAAGAACCCTGATATGCCAGGTGGATCAATTATGGTAACTTATACAAGGATATGGATGAGTCACATAGAATGGGGAGGCATGAATGGGATCCTAAAAAGTAACAGGGGTCAGCTAGGTGACTCAACAGATTGAAAACTGGGCCCCAAGATGGGAAGCCCTGGCTTTAAATCTGGCCTCAGACACTGCCTAGCTGTTTGACTATGGACAAGTCACTTAACCTCTGTTTTCTAGTTGTTAGCACTCTTCTGCCTTGAAACTAATACTCAAAATTGATTCTAAGATGGAAAGGAAGTGCTTTTTTGAAAAGTAACATCCATTTTAGTATTTTAAATGTGTGATTATATAAAGTGAAAGTATAGCTCCAATAAGACATTGTTTTTTACTTTAATTTAGTTCAATGTCTAATAGAGGTACACAGATAACTAAAACACCAAATTGTGGCATAAATCTCTAAGGTAATTGTGTGTATGAAGAGGTGGTTTGCTATAAAATATTTTCTATGAATGTTTATCTATTCCCTTGTGTTTTCATCAAGCATACCCACAATGTAACTCTCATGAGGACTTAGAGATGTGGAAGTAGGGTTAGTTTTTCATATCTGTTTAGTTACTTTTTGCTTCACTGGCTGGTTCGTCTCTCCATTCTTTATAAAGAGAAAATGTGTCTAGGGAGTTTCTGGGTTATTTTGTTCTCCTCAATGTGATTGTTTTACATTAGTTAAAACTTTTGATGAAATGATAACTTTAAAATCCTAATAGTTCCTAATTTCACCCATTTTATAAGTATGAGAATAACTGAATGAGAACACTTACCCACTCATCAGATTTTCCAAGGAATCCACAAGTTACTGGAAGTCTTTTGGATAACATGAGATATAATATTTGGACATCAATGTAGCATATCTGATTCTTCATGAAAACCACAGAATTGAAAGAGAGTGGGTTGAAGGGAGAAGTTGTATGGTAACAATGATTAAGAAAAAGGAATGGTACAAATATTCTGAGGATGAATTGTAGGGAAATTGGACTTCAGTTATTTTTTCAGACAAAAGTTATATGGACAAAATTATTACATTAATATCTCCCATTCTATTCCCTTCATTTTTAAATCTAAGGACAAAATGAATCTCACTCTGCTACTTAAAGTCTTCTAGCTTCTTTCCCCATCTTTGTTTCAGGACATATATTATTCCACTTTGTGTACTTTATATTTGATCCATACCTGCCTATTCTCTGTTACGTAAAAGTAATGTGGAAGAAGTTGGGTTCCGGGTTAAGATGGTGGCAGAGTAAAAAGCAGCTCTTAACCTCTCCTGACCGAAACTTACAGGACTCCTCAAGGGGACATAAAAACAAGTCCAGACAAACGGAGGGACACCACAACAGGGTGCAGCATGGAAGGTACGTGGAATCGGGGCATTTCCATGCTATAAAGGGGTGAAACAGCTCTCACTAAATCACCAGCTGAGCAACCCCACCCCCACCCCCTCCACACACACCATCTATAACTCCAAAGCCAACTAAAAAGAAATAGAGCAAATTTGGGGGACCCATTGAGTCACTGGCAGCTCCAGGGCCTGTTCCTGAGAGCAGCAAGATCTAGGACCCCAAAAAGCTAAAGAATGTGCACGGACTCTGAGAGTGGACACAGAGCGCAGGCGAGGGTGGAGGCAGACACAGGCACGAGCAAAGGCTCTGAAACCCTGAGTGGGGAACAAATGTAGACGGGTATACAACTGTGGAAGCAGCGCCCTGAGACTGTAAAGGAACCTCCAGCAGAGGACCAAGCAAGGGGGTACACCAGGGGGCTTGACCTTGAGAAAAACCAGACCTTAGACTTCAGGACCCAAAAGACTGCAGACAGACTCTGAGTGTGAGGATAAAGCTGAGAAGCTGCTGGGCTAACGATGGCTACCCAGAATCAGAAAGTTCAGAAGAGAAAGATTAACAACAAGAAAAAGAAATTTTTAATACTCGACAACTTTTACACTGAGAAAATCCAGTCAACTGAGCAAACAGAGGAGGCGAACAAACAAGAATCCGGAACCTCCAAAAATAATGAAAACTGGTCGCAAGCTCTTGAAGAGTTCAAAACTGAGATGACAAGAAAGTTGGAAAAGATTTGGTTAGAGAAATGGGAAATAGCTAAAAAGGAAATCAGGCAAGAAAATAACAGTTTAAAAGGCAGAATTTTGCAATGGGAAAGCAAGGCTCAGAAATCAAAAGAACTGATAAGCAAATTGAACACCAGAAATGACCAGATTGAAAAGGAAAACCAGTCCCTAAAGGCTAGAATTGAACAATTAGAAGCTAATGATCTCTCAAGACAACAAGAACAAATAAAACAAAGTCAAAAGACTGAAAAAATAGAAGGAAACATGAAATATCTCAATGAGAAAGTGAAAGACCAAGAAAAACAGTCTAGAAGAGACAATTTGAGAATCATTGGTCTTCCAGAAAAAACAGAAATTAATAGAAACCTGGACTCCATACTAAAAGAAATTATTCAGCAAAATTGCCCTGAAGTCCTACAACAAGAGGGCAATATAGACATTGAAAGGATTCATAGATCACCCTTGACACTCGACCCAGAAAAGACAACTCCCAGGAATATAATAGCAAAATTCAAGAGCTTTCAAGTAAAAGAAAAAAATCTTACAAGAAGCCAGAAAGAGACAATTCAAATATCAAGGAGTACCAATCAGGATCACACAGGATCTGGCAGCCTCCACGCTAAAAGACCACAAGGCTTGGAATATGATATTCAGAAAGGCAAGAGAGCTGGGCCTGCAACCACTGATCAACTACCCATCAAAACTGACTATATATTTCTAAGGGAAAGTATGGGCATTCAACAAAATTGAAGATTTCCAAGTATTTGCACAGAAAAGACCAGGGCTAAATGGAAAGTTTGATATCGAACCACAAAAATCGAGAGAAACATGAAAAGGTAAATAAGAAACAGAGGGGAAAGAAAGAAAACTCATAATTTTTAAATTTGCCTTTTTAAGGGCCTCAGTAAGATCTAATTATCTATATTCCTATGTGGAGAAATGCTATGTATAATTCTCTGTAGTGAACTCTATTCACTATTATAGTATTCACTATTATAGTAATCAGAAGAATAATTCACAGGGAGAGGGTGGAATACTAAATGGTCTAAGATGACATGGGGGGTGGGAAAGAGGGGGGTGAATAGTAGGGGACACCAAGAGAAACTTGAGTGAATAAGAAAAATAGGATATTCTATTACACACAAAGAGGGCATGGGAAGGAGAGGGGACAAATGCTATTATAAGAAGGAGAGGAAGAGAGCTTTAAGAGGTAATATTTAATCCTTACTCTCAGTGTAATCAACCCGTAGAGGGAAGGGTAGCTATACTATCCATTGGGATATAAAACTCTTATCTAACCCTACTGAGAAAGTCAGAAGGGATAAACCAAGGGGAGCAGGGGAGTGGGGAGGTCAAAAAAGGGAGGGAAGAAGAAGGGGGAGGGAATTCATTAGGCCTTTAAAAACAAAAAGAGGGGGAAAAATAAGGGAGGGGTAGAAAGGGAAGTTAATCAAGGGAGGGGATAAGGGATAGTGGCTTAATAGCAAACCACTGGTTTAAAAGGAAATAGTTTAAGAAGAAGGGGTAGGAATAGGGGAGGATACGAAAATGGCAGAAAATGCACAACTGATAATTATAACTCTGAATGTGAATGGGATGAACTTGCTCATAAAACGGAAGCAAATAGCAGAATGGATTAGAAACCAAAATCCTACCATATATTGTCTACAAGAAACACATATGAGGCGGGTGGACATACATAATTTTAATGTTCAGGGCTTGAGCAAAATCTTTTGGACGTCAAATGAGAAAAAGAAGGCAGGAGTAGCTATTATGATTTCTGACAAAGCCCAAGTAAAAATAGATGTGATTAAAAAAGACAGGGAAGGTCATTACATCCTGATTAAAGGCAGTATAAATAATGAGGAAATAACACTGCTCAATATGTATGCACCAAGTGACATAGCATCCAAATTCATAAAGGAGAAACTGGCAGAGCTCAAGAAGGAAATAGATAGTAAAACCATAATAGTAGGAGATCTGAATATTCCTATTTCAAACCTAAATAAATCAAAACAAAAAATAAATAAGAAAGAGTTAAGAGAGGTGAATGAAGTCCTAGAAAAATTAGATTTAATTGATATGTGGAGAAAAATAAATAGGTACAAAAAGGAATATACCTTTTTTCAGCTGCACATGGCACATTCACAAAGATTGACCATGTAATAGGGTATAGAATCATTGCAAACAAATGCAAAAGAGCAGAAATAATAAATGTAACCTTCTCAGATCATAATGCAATAAAAATAATAATTACTAAGGGCACTTGGACAGGCAAATCAAAAACTAATTGGAAATTAAATAATATGATTCTCCAAAACTAATTAGTCAAAGAACAAATCATAGAAACAATCAACAATTTCATTGAAGAGAATGACAATGATGAGACATCCTACCAAACTCTGTGGGATGAGGCCAAGGCAGTACTCAGGGGGAAATTTATATCCTTGAGTGCATATATTAACAGATTAAGGAGGGCAGAGATTAATGAATTGGGTATGCAACTCAAAAAATCAGAAAGCGAGCAAATTAAAAATCCCCAGATGAAAACTAAATTAAAAATAATAAAAATAAAGGGAGAAATTAATAAAATCGAAAGTAAAAGAACTATGGAATTAATAAATAAGACTAGAAGCTGTTATTTTGAAAAAACAGATAAAATAGACAGAGTACTGGTCAATCTAATAAAAAAAAGGAAAGAAGAAAACCAAATTGACAGTATCAAAGATGAAAAGGGAGACCTCACCTGTAATGAAGGAGAAATTAAGGCAATCATTAAAAACTATTTTGCCCAATTATATGGCAATAAATATAACAATTTAGGAGATATGGACAAATACTTACAAAAATATAAATTGCCTAGATTAACAGCAGAAGAAATAGAATATCTAAATAATCCCATATCAGAAAAAGAAATTGAACAAGCTATCAAAGAACTCCCTAAGAAAAAATGGCCAGGGCCTGATGGATTCACAAGTGAATTCTATCAGACATTCAAAGAGCAACTAATCCCAATACTATACAAATTATTTGATATGATAAGCAAAGAAGGAGTCCTACCAAAAACCTTTTATGACACATGTATGGTACTGATTCCAAAGCCAGGGAGGTCAAAAACAGAGAAAGAAAACTACAGACCAATCTCCCTAATTAACATAGATGCAAAAATCTTAAATAAAATACTAGCAAAGAGACTCTAGCAAGTAATTAAGAAGATCATCCACCATGATCAGGTGGGATTTATACCAGGAATGCAAGGATGGTTCAACATTAGGAAAACCATCCACATAATTGACCATATCAACAGTCTAACAAACAAAAATCACATGATTATCTCAATAGATGCTGAAAAAGCCTTTGACAAAATATAGCATCCATTCCTATTGAAAACACTGGAAAGTATAGGAATAGAAGGACCTTTCCTAAAAATAATAAACAGTATATATCTAAAACCATCCACAAGCATCATATGCAATGTGGATAAATTAGAAGCCTTCCCAATAAGATCAGGTATGAAACAAGGATGCTCATTATCACCTCTATTATTTAACATTGTACTAGAAACACTAGCAGTTGCAATTAGAGAAGAAAAAGAAATTAAGTTTATTAAAATAGGCAAGGAGGAGACTAAGCTATCACTCTTTGCAGATGATATGATGGTCTACTCAAAAAATCCTAGAAAATCAACTAAGTAGCTTGTAGAAATAATCAACAACTTTAGCAAAGTTGCAGGATACAAAATAAATGCACATAAATCATCAGCATTTCTATACATTTCCAACACATTAGAGCAGCAAGAAATAGAAAGAGAAACACCATTTAAAATCACCCTAGACAATATAAAATACTTAGGAATCTATCTACCAAAACAAACACAGCAATTATATGAAAACAACTACAAAACACTTTCCAAACAAATAAAAATGGATCTAAACAATTGGAAAGCCATTGATTGCTCATGGGTAGGACGAGCTAACATAATAAAAATGACAATTCTACCCAAATTAATTTACCTGTTTAGCGCCATACCTATAAAGCTACCAAAAAACTTCTTTACTGAATTAGAAAAACTATAACAAATTTCATTTGCAATAACAAAAGATCAAGAAATTCAAGGGAAATAATGAAGAAAAATGTGAAGGGAGGGCGCCTAGCAGTACCAGATATCAAACTATACTATAAAGCAGCAGTCATCAAAACAATATGGTACTGGCTAAGAGACAGAGAGGAGGATCAGTGGAATAGACTTGGAATAAATGACATCAGCAAGACAGTGTATGATAAACCCAACTTTTGGGACATGAATCCACTATTTGACAAAAACTGCTGGGAAATTTGGAAAACAATATGGGAGAGATTAGGTTTAGATCAACATCTCACACCCTACACCAAGATAAATTCAGAATGGTTGAATGACCTGAATATAAAGAGGGAAACTATAAATAAGCTAAGTGAACACAAAATTGTATACCTGTCAGATCTCTGGGAAAGGAAAGACTTTAAAACCAGGCAAGAGTTAGAGAAAATTACAAAATGTAAATTAAATGATTTTGATTATATTAAACTAAAAAGCTTTTGTACAAACAAAAACAATGTAGTCAAAATCAGAAGGGAAACAACAAATTGGGAAAAAATCTTTATAACGAAAAACTCTGACAGGGGTCTAATTACTCAAATATACAAGGAGTTAAATCAAATGTATAAAAAATCAAGCCATTCCCCAATTGATAAATGGGCAAGAGACATGAATAGGCAATTTTCAGGTAAAGAAATCAAAAGTATCAATAAGCACATGAGAAAGTGTTCTAAATCTCTAATAATTAGAGAAATGCAAATCAAAACAATTCTGAGGTATCACCTCACACCTAGCAGACTGGCTAAAATGAAAGAAGGGGAGAGCAATGAATGATGGAGGGGATGTGGCAAAATTGGGACATTAATGCATTGCTGGTGGAGTTGTGAACTGATCCAACCATTCTGGCTGGCAATTTGCAATCATGCTCAAAGGGCTATAAAAAAATGCCTGCCCTTTGATCCATCCATACCATTGTTGGGTTTGTACCCCAAAGAGATCATAAATAAACAGACTTGTATGAAAATATTTATAGCTGTGCTTTTTGTGGTGGCAAAAAACTGGAAAAGGAGGGTATGTCCTTCAATTGGGGAATGGCTGAACAAATTGTGGTATATGCTGGTAATGGAATACTATTGTGCTAAAAGGAATAATAAACTGGAGGAGTTCCAGGTGAGCTGGAAAGACCTCCAGGAACTGATTCAGAGTGAAAGGAGCAGAGCCAGAAGAACACTGTACACAGAGATTGATATACTGTGGTAAAATCGAATGTAATGGACTTCTGTACTAGCAGCAATGCAATGACCCAGGACAATTCTGAGGGATTTATGGTAAAGAACACTACCCACATTTAGAGGAAGAACTGCAGGAGAGGAAACATATAAGAAAAACACCTTCTTGAACAGATATGTTGCGGTGTACATGATTGGGGATGTAGACTCGAAACTACCACACCAATGCAACTATCAACAATTTGGAAATAGGTCTTGATCAAGGACACATGACAGAACCAGTGGAAATATGCATCGGCCATGGGTGGGGGGATTTTGGGGAGTGAAGGGGAAAGTAGGAGCATGAATCATGTAACTATGTTAAAAATGAATATTAATAAATGTTTAAATAAAAAAATAAAAAAAAATCTAAAAATAAAGTAATGTGACATTTATTGCTTTATTCCTTTGTATCAACTGTCTCTGGTATCTGAAATGCATTATTTTTCTTTTTTACCACTCCCTCTTGGAAACCTTAATTTCATCCAAGAGTCATAGCAAGACCTATTGTTGTACAATGACATTTTTAAACAAATTTTATTATTTCCTAATTATATGTAAATATCATTTTAAATATTCATTTTCTGATATTTTCAATCCATGTCCTCTTCCTCCTTTCCTTCACCCTACCTAAAAATGCATGCAAAAGATAATCTAATTAAGCAACCTCAGTTAATATTCACTATTTTATGCTTCTATATAAATTAAAGTTCTCTGCATGTAATTCTATTAGATAATGAGTATTTTAGTGATAAGTTATAAAGAACAATCCCAATTATTAACTGATGAAATAATTATCTATTAGAATCAATAATTATGTTTTCAGGAAATTCTTCTAAAATGTCTTTGAAAGATGTTTCTGCCAAAGGGAGCAGTGGGTGTGCATGCAGCAACCTGAATTGTGTCCAGAAATTTTGATATCTCAGTTGGCTTTGAAGTTACAAGAATGACATTGGCTTTTACCAATTGATCATTACTTCCTGGTATATACATTCTTAAAAAAGAGACATTCTCTTGTCTCCCCTTCTTAGAAGAAATATTTAGAAGATCATTCCTATTTTAATGGGAAAATAGTATCTGTGTAATCTGGCTCTATATATACAAGTTGACACCTAAATTGTTAGTATTTTTGCTGAGGTGGGAAGGGCCTGGACCCTGACATTTTGTAATTTACAACTTCCTACAATATATGTGATGGCTCAGATAATTGCTTCCAAGGGTATTATGGTGGTATTAGGGATGGGTTAGGAGAGGTAGAATTAGGCCAGTAACAGGATGTTAACTGTGGTTTGGGAAGGCCAACAGAACCTCTGTCTAGGCAGAACCTGGTCTGAGATCACACACAGAGATCACTCAATCAATAAATAAAGAAGTAATTTAATAAAAAGGGAAAGGTTAGAAGGGATTTAGATAACCCTAAACTAATTTTATCTAAGAGTCCCAATGATCTAAATGTTTCCTCAAGGAGAGTCTTCTCAGAGTTGGGTCCTATACTACTTCTCTCCAAACTTTCTAGGAAATCCTCAATACCTGATCTTGCTAAGTTGCACTAAACCCCACCTTAGATGGTATTAATGTATTGGTCTGTGTAAGGTTGGCAGATCCCAGGAAAGGTCCTGGATCCAAAAGGACCCAGAACTGGTCTCACAGTCACTGCAGACAGTTGGTTCAGGGTCACCAGGTTCTTCTCCAATAATATACAACACAGAAGACAGTAGACAGGTTTTGATTTCTCCTTATTCTATTCCCTCTTATCTCTTACTATTGTAATTTCCTCTTAGAAAAGTGCAATATTGTATGGACCTTTAGTTAGAAGATCTTTAGAGATATAAGCTGTTTATGTTAAATGATTCATTTGGAAGACCAGTCTCCCAAAGAATCACAAGGGGAATTGTGAAAGGGAATTTGTTATTCTCTTTGTTTAGTTTTAATTAATTAACCAAAAACTTAAACACCCCTACTTAACAATAAGTAAGGGAGATCACAAATCACTTACTTGGAGAGTTGCACCCTTTTAAACTCAATCAGTCAGAAACTTGTGAATCCCTTGATAGGAGTTTAAATCCTTAGAGGATGAGAGGTAGATCCCACAGACACTACTCCATTGGGCAGTGCTAGGCAATTTGGAAGCTCTGATTGGCTCTTGAGAAGTGGAAGAAGGGACAGGAAGTGATTTGGAAAAAAGGACTATAAAAAGTACTGAACTTCCTGTACAAGGAGTCTTTGGCTTAAGTCTTCAGCTTGACTCTTTGGCTACAAGCTTTGGCTGACAACTTGCCTCTTGGAGGCAGCTTTGGACTGGGACTTTGGCTTTAACCAGGGACCTTGGGATCTTCTCTTTTGGACTTTGTATTGGGTGAGTGAGTAGCTGGTCTTCCCTTCCTGGCTACTGGAGAGATTAGTTCTGGAGAGGTCTCTTTGTCTTGGAGGAAGCTGTGTTGGTGGAGCCTTTGTACAAGACAACACTGGGTCCTCTGGCTGAGAGTTAATTAGTCCTGCCAGGGCTGAGCCAGACACCGGAGCAACATTTAGTGTGATAGGCTAGATATTTTTTTCTACCCTCTTTTTACATTTCTCTACTTTCAATCTTTCCACCTCTTAGTAAATAAAAGCTACTAAAAGTCATTTTGACTTGAGCTATAATATTTTAAATCAGTGACCACAATATTACCTTAGAAATCTCATATTTTAGTCAAACTGCTCAATTTAATCTCTACACTAAGAGTGTCTGCTTACTATTTGAGTTTGAATTCCAGGTACTTAGCACATAGCAGATACTTAATAAATGTTAGTTAAATTTAATTAGTTTTTTTCTAATCCAAAAAGTGAAAATGATAGTAGCTTCATCATATATCTCATGAAATTATTAAGAAAATAAATTTTAAACTGCAAAGTACATTATAAATTATAAATTTCTGTGAATTAACTCTGATATTCTGGAAACATTTTAAATGATGGAAAGAGGTAAAAATGAATTTATTTCAAATTATTTAAAAATATTAAATGTTAGATTAAATGTTGACGACTATTTTCTTTTGTAGCATTTTATATTGGAAGATTGTCCAATGAAATCAGAGAAAGAAAAAATTAGCTTTCCCTTTCTTTAAGGAGGGTAACAAAGCAGAACTAACTCATTGCTACACATGCTTATGTATAGGGATAAATGATATCAGCTGGACCTGCCAGGGAATCACCACAGAGAGCTTTAAACTCATAAAACCTTGTATTAATTCAGGCAGAATCAGTGAGTGGAAAGATTCCAGAATCATTTTAATAGAGGAACAAATGTTTGTAGCCATTATAAGTCTGGCAGAATTTTTGGATGAACCCTAATTGATGAAGAGCATGATATGAAAGCTCAACTAAAGGAGTATTAAGAAGGGCTCTGAGAGTAAATACCCAAACAGACGGGGGTTAAAGGAAAAAATAAGAGTATAGATGTGAGGTTCTTGGTTTCTCTAAGAGATGTGTACCTTCACAGATATGAAATTTAAATTCTGTTAGTTGTTTATATTTTGTTATTTTTTTCCTGAAGGTAATGGGAACTGCATATGAGTTATATGAAAAATAAGGTGCAAACACAAGTGCTGAAATCTGCATTAAAATCCTAGATCATACATGAAGTCATTAATCAGTGCCACATGAGATCATAAAAAAGTAAATTATTTGGACTAAAATTTCAAAGGGTTTTGAAAAATCTATAAATGGGGATTTCATACAAAAATGGTTTCTCTGTTTTTAATGAAGTGATCATAGGAAGTCTTTATGTTAATCTGATTTGTTATTCAATTCATTACTGACAACAAATAAATAATGAAACTATAATGTGACATGTTTGGAAATTTAACAATAGAATATTAAGAAAGAAAATTCAAAGTTAATCACAAGTCAGAGAATTTTTTTAAAAAAGTGGCATATAATGACAGATTTGAAGTGCTTATTATTCATGTACCTGTAAACAGATTAAGGGTAATCATAGCAATTGTTTAAAGTTCAAAATGGGCATAATTAAACTATGGAATAATTTTGCTTACATCTATTCTGAACAAAGAACAATTCGTTATACTCACATATAAGAAAAGTATTTCAAAGTGTCAGAATCATGGAATATCATAGTCATAACATTCTATCTCATCACAGATTTAAAGCTAAAAATGATCCCATCTAGGTCACTTATATAATTGAGCAAACCAAATGACATGTCCAAAGTCCCATAGACTAATAGGAATTTAACTTAGGAAGAGGCCTCAAAGAACTTAGAGGCCTATTTAGACCTAAAAAACAAGCTTGTCAATAACATTCCCCCAAAGTGATCATCATTGACTAGAAAATAATTCATGATTCAGAGCTCATTGCACAAAGGCATCTGAGAACTTTTTGGGGAAATCTAATAGTTGAGAAGCTTTCTACTTCTAGTAAAATAAATCTTCATTCTTGAGAACATCCCCCTTGCTTGAAACCAAGAAAAAATAATTTAATTCCTTTAATTCCTTCATATGATAGAGTCACAAATACTCTGTTATAGTAGTTACATTATCCTAAAATATTTAGAATTTCAAATAAAGAATCTCCATTAATTTTAATAATCACAGGACTGGTCTCTAGCCCCCTAACCATGTTTGTTACCATATGGTAACATGCTAATTTTTCAGTATCTTTATAAAATGTATTGGCCTGTAAACAATTAGAGTACTACCATTGATCATAGGTAGGCTCAGGCAATAATACAAAAAGGCAATTGTTCTTAAGTTGATTTACTTATCCACTGCTATACCAATCAAACTGCCAAAAATTATAGATCTGGATGAAATAGAAACAAAAATAATTCTGAAAAATGAAAGGTCAAGAATTTCAAGGGAATCCATTTTTTTAAATGCTAAGAAAGGCACCCAGTATGCTTGAGATTTCATACTATATTACAAAGTAAGGAATCACAAAAACAATTTGGTCCTAGTTAAGTAAGATAATAGTGTCAGTCAATGTTATAGGTTAGTTGCACAACATATGGTAGAAAAAGACCATAATTATTATATAATGTTTGGTAAACCCAAAGATCCTAGCTTTTAGGGTAAAGAAACTATATTTGACAAAAATTGCTCAGAAAAGTGGAAACATCTAAATAGAAACTAACATGGACTAATAACTCACATCTTATATTAAGATAAAGTCAAAATTGATAAATGATTTAGACATAAAGGCTGGCATAAGTAAATTAAAGGAGCTTGGAAAATACAGCTGTCAGATCATTTTAAAAGGGAAGAATTTATGATTAAATAAGAGATAAAGGGAATTATAGAAGTAAAATAGATGGTTTTTGTTTAAATGAAATGAAAAACCTTTTGCAAAAAAACAAAAAAAAACGATTGCAGCAAAAATTATAAAGAAAACTGGAAAATGGGGAAAACAATTACATTGACTTTCTTTGAAAAAGACCTGATTTCTTCCATATATATGGAACTGAGCCAAATTTGCAAAACTAAGAGCATTCCTCATTTGACAAATGGAAAAAGGATATGATCAGGCAGTTTTCAGAACAAAACATCAAATCTATAAATAGGCACATTTAAAAATTATCTTAAATACTACTGATTAGAGAAATGCAAATTAAAACATCTGATAGACTACCGCTAGCCTAACATACTGGCTAACATGACAGGAAAGGAAAATGATTAATACTAAAGATGTGGGAAATCTGTAACTAATGCACGTTTGGTGGATTGGTTAACTAATTAAACCATTCTGGAGAAAAATTTAGAATTATACCAAGAGTGCATATACCTTTTGGCCCAGTGATACCACTACTTGGTCTGAATCCCAGAAAGATCAAAGAAAAGTGAAAATGACCTATTTGTGCAAAATGTTGATAGCAGGTATTTTTCTGATGGCAAAGAATTGCAAATTGAGGAGGCGTCTATCACCTGGGGAATGGCTACACAAGTTGCAGTATATTATGGTAATTGAATACTATTTATTGTACTATAAAAAACGATGGGTAGGGTGGTTTCAAGACAAAAAATGAAGGAAGATGTATTTGAACTGAACAAAGTAAAGCCTTGCAAAACCAGAAGAATATTATACATAATAATAACTATATTGAAGGATGATATTCATACAGTTCCCTTATTTTCTTTATATTTCCAAAATTTGTCATTTCAATCATATTATGCAATCCATTACATTCAAATATAATAGTCTATTCAGTCATTTATCCCATTCATTGCATTTATGTTATTTCCAGTTATTTTATCATAACAAAGCTTCCATGAATATTTTCATACATAAGCAGCTTTTTACTCTCTTAATAATGCCCTTAGGACCTAACCCTAATAACAGGATCTCTAGATAAATGAGCATGAATAGCTCTTTTAAGCTCTTTCCAGCTCTTAATATATATTTGCATCTTATTTTATTTTTAAAAAATCACAGTTGCTCCAGCAATGTAATAGTAGGCATGTTTCTCCATATTCTTGTCAGCGTTTAATTTGAACAGTTTACCTGGTCTCATTCTCACTTAACATATTATGAGTTCATTATTTT
Source organism: Gracilinanus agilis (assembly GCF_016433145.1). Classification (NCBI taxonomy): domain Eukaryota; kingdom Metazoa; phylum Chordata; class Mammalia; order Didelphimorphia; family Didelphidae; genus Gracilinanus; species Gracilinanus agilis. The sequence goes on along the minus strand of NC_058130.1, from coordinate 468,474,548 downwards.
GCTAGATTTCTCCACAGGTAGCAGAGACAATCTGTGGCCAGGTACATTCTCTTTCCAAAACAAGTCTTTCCAGCCTTGTCATACCCAGTGGAACTTTTGCTCCAGTGTCACATCCCTTCGGGGATGCAGGATTACTTCAATAATATAAGTATTATGGTAAGAATTTATTTATGGTCTCTAAGCCATTTTTGTCCGAAGAGAAACTATGTTTAGATTATGTGTCTGCTCAAGCTAAGATCCACTACTAACCTCATAGTATGTGGGCTATCCAGATATCTATCTAATTTATCTCATATAAAGTTCTATTCATCTCCTTAACTATTGGTGCACATGGGTCCAATATTAACAATGCTTTATTATCCAAAGTACTCCCCTAAAAATAGTATAGTTACACAGTATAGTTACCCTCTCCATACCTTCCAATTTATCCACTTTAGTCCCAATTCTGTCAGAGATCATGATGGTACCCCTGCCTTCTATTTATTTTAAAAAATAAATCAAAATTACTCATCCTAACATTCAATGCCTTTTGTAACTGTTCTGCATTTATAGGAGTAATTTTCAAGGATTAGAAAAGTGATTGGGCTTTTCTGACTGTTCCATATTGTTTAGCAGGAAATATGCTTCAAAGGAATTTTATGAGATAAATATTAGCCTTTCACCATTAAAAGATGAAAACAAAATCCTATGTACAATTCACATATATTCCAATGGGACTTATTGAAAGATATGACTTATTTGTAATGATTTACAACCAGGAAGATCTCAACTGAATATCAAGCAGAGTTCAAACAATGTCAAAGTTCCCTACATGGCAACTTCTAGATTGGGGGCATGCTACTTTGACACCATTAGAGCTTTTGTTCTTCTGCCAACCTTCTCTACAGTGTTTCAGGTACCAGTATGTATGAGGGTTGTAAGGCAAGTTGATCAGGAATGAAATGTGAAACTGGATTGTTCCTGATTATAAATAACAAAAGCTCTGCTCCTTGTGCCAGTATTAATTAATAACTCTTCAGGTGTTTGTGAAGATTTAAAAAGCACTACTTGGTCAGGACACATGGTTTTAGCTCATGAATAGTCATTTCTGCCCCCATGATTGGTCTTTAGTATGTCTTATTGTTCAGCTTTCTCTCTCCCTCTCATTCCAATGATTAACATAGATGCTTTGACCTGTTCATTTCCAATTTGAACTAATTTACCTCTTCCTAGTGTAAAAAGGAATTCTTTGTTAATTTTTTTAAAATTTAATGGGAGATCTGGAGGTCCTCTTACCAAAGAGATGTATGAGGATTAACCAGCCCACAGTGACAGAAAGTAGAAACCATAGAGACAGGAAGGAGGAAAAGGTTATAAAAACTTTCAGTTGCTTACAGTTAGGTCTGTCAGTTGCTGACAGAGCTGGCAGTTGTGGGAAAGTTGACTGCTGTGAATGTGTTGGGTTGGTGGTTGGCTTTTAGTTGCTGTAATATAGAGGAAGGCTTGAGCTTACTGAGAGGGTCTTTTGGCTTTAGCCTTTAGAGGGCTTTTTCACTTCTGGGTTTTTTGGCTTTTGGTTTGGGCTGTTAGGTTTTTTATTCTTCTTTCTTGAACTTTTTGGAAGATGGCTGATCTTCATTGATAGAGCTAATTGGGGTTGGAATAAACACTGATCAGGTTGGTTTTGATTGGTCTGGAACTTTGAGGTGTGCGTTGGTGATTAGTTGGTCATTGTTAGTTATAGATAGATATAGGTAGTTTTAGTTATAGTTATAGGATATAGTTATAGGATAACTAGTATAGATATGAGGAAATTTTCTTTCTTTACCTCTTTCCTATATTTCTCTCCTTTACTATGTTAATTTTACTATATTCTTTTACTATCTCTATTTTAATTATCTTAATTGTTAAAAGCTGCTAGAATTTTTCTTTTCTCCATCTTACAAGGATAATATTACTTACAACTCTACAATATTCTCATTAAAAATTAAATTATTAAAAACTGCTCTCTTATTTTGTCAAAACTCCTAATTTAACCCTTATACTAGGCAGCTTGCCTTCCCTCCTTACATTGAGGAAGTCTCATCATAACAGGACAGTATGATGTCATATTAACTTGAACCCACTGTATTTGGATCATGTAATCCAAATCTTTCAAATAGGAAAGATAGATACCAGCATGCTAGACCCTTGGTATTTAGTTTAAAATTATCATGGTCCTTATCTATTGGTATCTTTTATCTGAGGGAGGAGATTATGGAAAAGGGACCTTTGATAATTTGGATATTATGATTAAAAACCAATAATTAAGTGATGCTTATCTAAGAAATGGCAATTTTACTCAATTTGTATAGCAATACACACAATGATGGTCAACTAAGTAGTGCAGTGGATAGAGTGTGAAGCCTGGAGTAAGGAAGAAACATCTTCTTCAGTTCAAATTGGTCCTTAAACACCTACTAGTTGTGTGAATCTGGACAAGTAACTTAATCCTGTTTCCCTTAGTTTCCTTATCTATAAAATTAGCTGAAGAAGGAAATGGCAAATAACTCCAATATCTCTACCAAGAAAGTTTCAAATAATGTTTTGAAGAGTTGAAACAACTGAAAAACAACTTAATACATATAACGATAATGGTTTTGTCATAAGCTACCATAATCTTAGAATTAGGGTCAGGGGTGCAAAACTTTATATAAAAGATGAAAAAAAGAAAACAATTGTTGAACTTCTAGTATGTGAACTTCTGAGTACAGAGGTGACTATACTTCAAAGAAAACTATTAATTCAACATGGAGGCAAAAAAAGATCTATAATATTTTTATCAGACTTAATATGAAATTTCTACTTAAAAATGAAAAAGAAGAACCAGCTAGGTTACTCAGTGTATAGAGAGCTATGCCTAGAGACAAGAGATCCTGGACTCAACTCTGCCCTCTGACATTTCCTAGCTTTGTAACCCTGGGCAAGTCAATTAGCTCCAATTGCCTAGGCTTTACCATTCTTCTGCCATGGAACCAATACATAGCATTGATTTTAAGATAGAAGGTAAAGATTTAATAAAAATGGATAGAGACTAGACTGATGATTGTATTAGTATAGGGGATTCTTGGAAAAGAAAACTATCTATGCAGGTTTGTAATTTATTTGTACATTAGTCTTTCTAATTTGTAGAGATTTGCCTGAAAACTGAGAAGTTAAGTGATTTGCTGAGGGTCACACAACTAGTATGTCACCAACAAGATATGGGCCTATTACTATCTATTTCCAAGGTCAGCTCTCACTTCATTATGCTATGCCACCTCTTTTGTGAAAGACATTTCCCAAAATTGAAGTTATACTTGCAATTTCATTATGACAAATGGTAATAAAAATGATAATGTAAAAATGACATAGATCAATAGTAAAAATGATTTTTCTTATCATTTAGTATCTGATTAATAGATAAAAATTGGTGGGCCTCAGCAGGCAAAATGAGTCATTGGCTGAAGAAAAAAGGCCATTGAGGACAAAAATTTGTCTCTAAACTAATATTCAGGGTTCTTATACTTCAGAACCCTGTTTTAGCCTAAGAATTAATAATCTCGAGAGTGTCCATAGGAGGCTGACTAGAATGTCACAAGGCTTTATGATTATGTCATATGAAAATTGGTTGAAGTAATTGTGTTTGCTTAGCTTGGAAAACAGAATACTGAGAAGATAGAATATTGTATTTTAGTCTTTGAAGAGCTGTTATGGACAACAATGGTTAAATATTTTCTGCTTAGCTCTAAAGGGAGTAATGGCAGTAAGTTAAAACTTAGGATTAATGTAAACCTATATGTCCTATCAATTAGATCTACAAAACTAGAATAAACTTTCTTTATATGAGGAAGGTTTCTTCTTACTGAAAGTATTCAAGCAAAGGATGAATAAGTAAATAACAGAGCGAACAATTGAGTATGTTTTATAAGGGATTCTTGTTCAAGTATGGAATAAACAAATAACCTCTAAAGTCCTTTACAAGTCTTCAATGCTATGATTTTCTACTCTGATCTATTACCCATTCTGTCTTCTTTCACAATTCCTAATTCCCAGATTATCTCTCTCAACATCTCCATTTGATTAATTCCCTAAAATGATTCCTTCAATGGCAAATGCAGGATTTATCTTCCATAAAATCTTCAGTGAAGTTGCCCATGGTCATTCTTTGCCTCCCCAGGAAAAACAATGATCATTATTTGCAAATGTTTCATATTACTTTGACTACATACTTTGTACTTCTCTCATTCTCCTTCATAGCAAAGCTATTTATGTGCATGTCTTTATATCCAATTAAATGATTGGCTTCTCAAGCATAATATGTGTCAATGTATCTTTATATTTGCCTTGACTAAGCTCCTTTCATCTAATTAATTACTTAATAAATACTTATCGAGTGAATGAATCTATTGCTTCTTCTATGTCACTAATAAGAATTTTGAATAAAATTCTTTGTGACAAAGTACAACTATCGTGAGTACTCTACTAGTACTACTCCACAATTATACATATCAAGAAATATTTAATCAATGAAAATGTCCACTATATTTCTACTATGAGGTTGACTCTTTTTTTTAATTAACTACAATTCATAATTCCTTCGTAACATAATTCTTTCTGAATCTTCCTGTATCTATATTTCCCAACTTTGTCAAAAAAGCTAACATGAGAAGTTTTATGAAGCGACTTTTAAAAATTCATTTAATTTATGTATAAACTATTGCTTTATTTGCCTTTTTTTTCAGATTTGAATTGACTAATGAATTTCTTATATAGTCATATAAGTTCCTATTCTTTTTCAGGATGTTTGTAGAACCATGATTTTATTTTTGAATATTTTCCCATCACTTTTGGGCTAAATACCCAGTAGAATTTTTGTTGATGGAATCTAATATAACTCATCAAATATTCCTTAAAATCATTTCCACTGCCTCTATCTGGTTTGTTGTTGTTGAATTGTGTTTTACAGTCAATCCCAAGTCTTTGTGATCCCATTTGAGTTTTGTTTTTTGTTTTGTTTTTGGCAAAAATACTGGGATAGTTTGCCATTTCCTTCTCTAATTCATTTTACAGATGATAAAACTGAGGAAAACAGTTTTAGCTAATAAATGTCTGAAGCCTGTCAGTATTCTTATTATCTCCAGATACTAGTAATCTCTTCCTTCCCCACTTTAAAAACACCCTGCATATTTTCTTTTCCTTGCAGGTTCATTAAGGATCAGAGTCTATCTTACTTATTTCCTTGTTTATCTCCAGTGTTTTAACAAAACCTGGCATATAGTTAATTTTTTAAAAAATAGTTTGTTTATCTATCTGCCTATTATCTATCATCTATCTCTTCTCAAAACATAGCTTTGCCCTACTTATTTAACATGTGTTCCTGAGGTAGCTCTTATATATCCAAAGAATAGCACATAAATGCCTACCAAGTGTTAAATGGTAGAAAAGATTGTGAAAAAACAAAAGATATTAGGTATTTTAGCTTTTAAACACTTTATAAAGTATACTAATAAAATAGTTCGAGTTGTTCAAATAACTTCAAATCCTAATTTTTTTTCCTTTTAAGTACACTTTCCATGAAAAATTCAAAAAGCATCATGTATTAAATGAGCATCTGATATGTTACTGACTTCTTTGAAAATTATGACATATTTGCATTTCCTTTATGTTGTTACATATTTAGTATTTCTGCATTCTTAGTCATTATATTTACATTTATAGTCTAATTTTTCTCATTCATCACAACTGGAAGTTTAATGGGATTGTAGAAGTCTTTAAGTGAAAAATAACAACTTCACAGATTCAAAGGCTATAACTTATGGATAAAGGCAATATAACACTGGATTTACTTCATTAGGATAGCTAAATTTTTTCCAGTATCTAAGTAAAGGGAAATAAATGGCCAGTAGGAAAAAGAGCATTTTTAACAAATAGTATCATCAAATAATAACTAGACAGCCAGGATTACATGACTGCAAAGAAGATAAAAAAGGACTGCATTAATATTAAATATGAATAGTTTCAGATATATTTGTATGTTGCATGCACACCTATTTCAATTGGATATAAAAATAATGTAAAAGACATTCATGCTCTAGGGTAACATGGAGAGACAGGAGAACATGGAATCTGAAACGAGACCTGAGGCATAATATGAAGCAGATAAGCTGAGCTGAAAATGTAACATTTCTCATTAATAATCTCATACAGAGCCCAACAAACAAACATTATCTTATTCAAAGCTTCTTAGAATGATACCATGAAGATCAAACACTAACACTAAAACCAGATGGTATGACACGGTGCTGTGGTTAACTGTTCTGAGCAGAGAAGGTACTTTGTAAAGAATATGTGAAGCTACAAAATTAGAATCAGAAGAGAGTGATGACCCACCACTAAATATGCTGAAGCCCCAAGGTTGGTCTTCATTCCATTGGCATTTGTCATGTACATAGTGCCATGTAAGCAGTCATTTGATTAAATGAACATCACCTTCGGGTGGACAAATCTGAAGGAATGAGAAAATGTCAACATCATTTTGGTATATCAAGACAGATAGCTCAGATGTAAGCTTACTATTTTGATTTTCTTATGAATGCAAACTGGATCTTGAAATGAGAAAGACAATGACAATGTTTTTTTATTGAATTACTTTTCTTTCAAAAACCAAGCATTGCTTTGGATTTGGGGAAAAATTGTCAAAAGTTCATTTTCTGGCTCTGTTTCTTGCTACCTAGATTTCCCTAAATAACCAGGGAGCCAAGACAATATTTATTTCTATATGAACATAAAAATGATAAAATATAAATTATAAATATAATTAATAGACATAGAAGTCCGAATAGGTAATTCAATGTATGATTCTCATTGCTGCTGATGAAGAAACTGAATTCTAGCAGGGAGACATGACTTGCTTGAGATCACAGTAATTGAGCCTTTCTTATCATCAATTACTTATATTTTTTAATTGATCTTATTTTCTAACAAATTTTGAAAAATGCCTTCTTCCCAAATTCACCTTTGGAATGCTTCTCTAGTTTGATGCCTTTAAATTATTAGCAAATTAAGGAGGAAATTTTGAATAAATCCTTCTTTCTTCTATAGAAACTCAAAGTCCAAAATAAAGAGATGTAGAGGGACTTGGGAAACAGGACTAACTTGTGCAATGATGAGACTTTTGAATATATAAAGAAAGAAATTCTAGGAAAAGAAGGTGATACTCCATCAGAACTAATTGGGAATAGTGTGATCAGTATTGGTTTAGGGAAGTCATTGATATACTAAATAAAATCCCAAAGGGGCACACAGTATTTAACTCTTTTAGTCCTTGACATAAGGAAGACCAGTTGAGAAAATTCATATGATTTATCTGGAGAAGAGAATATAATATGGAAATGGAACATGATACCATCTCTCTCTTCACTTCCACCCCAACTGGGGCAAAACCAATAACAAAGTATATTAATTGCAAAGAAGGCAATAACATGATTTGCATATTAATTAGATCATCTCTATTAAAAAAAACAGTATAAAGCAACAAAAAAAAAAAAAACCCAAGCTTACCTTCAGTATTAGAATCAATACTGTGTATTGGTTCCTAGGCAAAAGAGAGACAAGGGCTAGGCAATAAGGTTTAAGTGATTTGCCTTGGGTCACACAACTGGAAAGTATGTGAGGTCAGATTTAAACCCCACCTAGCTCTCAACCCACTGAGCAACCTAGATGACTTTCTCAGAAAGGCATTCAACAAGGAACTCAAATGAGAGTTAATTACTAAATACTAAATTTATTTTAAAATAAATACTAATAAATACTAAATAACTAATTTAATTTAAAATAAATACTAAATTTTATGATGAATTGGTCTTACCAGTTGGACTAAAGTTTTATTTTTTAATATTTTATTACACCAATTACATGTAATAATAATTTTCCACATAAGTTTTCTGAAGTTATAAGATCTAAATTGTCTATTTCTTTCCCTTTCTTCCCTATTCCTGGACAAGGTAAGCAATTTTATTTAGGTTATACATGTGTTATCATGCAAAATCCATTTCTATTTTGTTCAACTAAAATCAAAACTCCCAAATAAAAACCCCAATAAACTAAAGTTAAAAATAATGTGCTTTTATTTGCATTCCCAATCAACATTTCTTTCTCTTGAGGTGGGTAGTATTCTTTGTCATATGCCCTTTAGAATTGTCCTGAATCACTGTATTGCTTAAATAAGCTAAGTCTTTAACAGATGATCATCTAATAATATTGTTGTTAATGTGCGTAATGTTCTCCTGTTGCTGCTTGTTTCATTCTGCATCAGTTCATGTAGGTCTTCCTAGCTCATTCCAAATTCATCCTATCATTTCTTATGGCACAATAGTATTCCATCAACATTATATATCACAATTTGCTCAGCCACTCCCTAATTGATGGACATCCCCTAAATTTCTAATTCTTTGCCACCACAGATAAAGACTATATAAATAATTTTTGCATAAGTAGGACCTTTATCTTTTCTATCTCTTTGGGATATAGACCTAATAGTATTATTAAAGGGTCAAAAGGTATGCACAGTTTTATGGCCTTTTGTGAATAGTTTCAAAATGCCTTCCAGAATTATTAGATAAATTAGCAACTCCACTGACAATGCATCAGTGTCCCAGTTTTGCCACATCCTCTCCAACATTTATCACTAAACTTTATGATCATATTGGTCAATCTGATAGGTACGTGGTGGTACCTCAGAGTTTTTTTAGTGTACATTTCTCTAATCAAGTGTGATTTTTTCATATGATAATTAATAACTTTGATTTCTTCATCTGAAAACTGCTTCTTCACACATTCCTTGACAATTTGGCAATTGGGGAATGGTTTGTATTCTTCTAAATTTAACTTAGTTCTCTCTATATATGAGATATAGATACAGGAAGATTCAGAAAGAATTATGTTACCAAGAAATTATGAATTGTAGTTAATTAAAAAAAATCATTGGGAAGAAGCAAAAGAAGTACTCAGGGGGGAATTTATATCCTTGTGTATATATATTAATAAATTATGGAGGGCAAAAGTCAATGAATTGGGTATGCAAATAAAAAACTAGGAAGTGAAAAAATTAAAATTCCCACATGAAAACTAAGTTAGAGTTCATAAAAATCAAAGGAGAAATTAATAAAATTGAAATTAAAGAACTATTGAATTAATAAATAAGACTAGAAGCTGGTACTTAGAAAAAAACACAAAAATTGACAAAGTACTGGTCAATCTAATAAAAAAGGAAAGAAGAAAACCAAATTAGCAGTATCAAAAATGAAAAGGGAGACCTCACCTCTAATGAAGAGGAAATTAAGGGAATCATTAAAAACTATTTTGCCCAATTGCATGGCAATAATTATAGCAAATTAGGTGATATGGGTGAATATTTACAAAAAAAATAAATTGCCTAGATTAACAGCAGAAGAAATAGAATACTTGAATAATCCCATATCAGAAAAAGAAATTGAATAAGCCATCAAAGAACTCCCTAAAAAAAAATCCCCAGGACAAGATGGATTCACAAGTGAACTCTATCAAACATTCACAGAACAACTAATCCCAATACTATACAAAGTATTTGAAATAATAAGCAAAGAAGGAGTTCTACCAAATTCTTTTTATGACACAAATATGGATACTGATCCCAAAGCAAGGTAACAACAGAGAAAGAAAACTACAGACCAATCTCCTTAATGAACATAGATGCAGCAATCTTAAATAGAATACTAGCTCAAAGACTCCAGAAAGTGATCATGAAAGTTATCCATCATGATCAGGTGGGATTTATACCAGGAATGAAAGGATGCTACAACATTAGAAAAACCATTCACATAATTGACCATTACTAAGTGCCATACTTGTCAAACTACCAAGAAACTTTTTCACCGAATTAGAAAAAAAACTATAACAAAGTTCACTTGGAAGAACAAAAGACCAAGAATATCAAGGGAAATAATGAAAACAAAAATGAAGGAAGGGGACCTAGCAGTACCAGATCTTAAACTGTACTATAAAGCAGCAGTCATCAAAACAATATGGTACTGGTGAAGAGACAAGGGAGGATCAGTGTAATAGACTTGGGATAAGTGATCTCAGCAAGACAGTTTATGATAAATCCAAAGAGCCCAGCTCTTGGGACAGAAACCCAGTATTTGTCAAAAAATCCTGTAAAAATTGGAAAACGGTATGGGAGAGTTTGGGTCTAGATCAAAATCTTACACCCCATACCAAGATAAATTCAGAATGGATGAATGACTTGAATATAAATAAGGAAAGTATAAGTAAATTAGGTGAACACAGAATGATATACTTGTCAGATCTCTGGGAAAGGAAAAATTTTAAAACCAAGCAAGAGTTAGAAAAAATTTCAAAATGTAAAATAAATAATTTTGATTACATTAAATTAAAAAGTTTTGTACAAACAAAACCAATGAAACCAATATTAGAAGGAAGCAATAAATTGGGGAAAAAATCTTTATATCAAAAATCTCTGACAAAGGTCTAATTACTCAAATATGTAAGGAGCTAAATCGATTGTACAAAAAATCAAACCATTCCCCAAATGATAAATGGGCAATGGACATGAATAAGCAATTTTCAGATGAAGAAATCAATACTCTCAACAAACACATGAAAAATGTATTCTAAATCTTTTATAATTTCAGAAATGCAAATTAAAGCAAGTGTGAGGTAGCTAGCACAGTAGCTAATATGAAAGCAAAGGAAAGTGGTGAATGTTGGAGGGGATGTGGCAAAATTGGGATATTAATGCATTGCTTTTGGACTTGTGAATTGATCCAACCATTCTGGATGGAAATTTGGAACTATGCACGAAGGGCTATAAAAGACTATCTCTCCTTTGATCCAACCATACCACTGTTGGTTTTATACACCAAAGAAATAATAAAGAAAAAGACTTGTACAAAATTATTTATAGCTGCGTTCTTTGTGGTGGCAAAAAATTGGAACATGAGGTGACGTCCTTCAGTTGGTGAATAGCTGAACAAATTGTGGTATCTGTTGCTGAGGGAATACTATTATTGCTCCAAGGAATAATGAACTGGAAGAATTCCATGTGAACTGGAACAACCTCCAGGAATTGATGCAGTGAAAGGAGCAGAACCAGGAGAATGTTGTATACAGAGACTGATACATTGTGGTACAATCAAACATAACGGACTTCTTTACTACCAGCAGTGCAAGGATCCAGAACAATTCTGAGGCACTTATGAAAAAGTAAACTATACACATTAAGAATAAGAACTAAGAGTAGAAACACAGAAGAAAAACAAATGCTTGAACACGTGGGCTAATGGGAATATTATTGGGGATGTAGACAAAATGATATGCAGTGCAACTGTCTAGTGCAACTATCATGATATGGAAATACATTTTTAAACCCTTACCTTCTGTCTTAGAGTCAATACTGTATATTGTTTCCAAGGCAGAAGAGTGGTAAGGACTAGGAAATGAGGTTTAAGTGACTTGCCCAGGGTCACACAGCTGGGAAGTGTCTGAGGCCAGATTTGAACCTAGGACCCCACATTTCTAGGCCTGGCTCTCAATCCACTGAGCTACCCAGCTGCCCCTGGAAATAGGTCTTGATCAATGTACATGTAAATCACAGTGGAATTGCATGTTGACTACGGGGAAGGGAAGAGTGGGGAAGATGGAAAGAACATGAGTCATGTAACAATGAGAAAATATTCTAAATAAACTAATAACTTAAATAAAAAATAAATTTTACATTTTTGACCTTCCATATGCTCATTTCTTTACATGTTCTTGTGCTTTTAAGTATGTAAAAGCAGAGTAGGCACATACATTTTAATAAACATACATTAAGTGGGATAATGGCAAATGCAGGACCAGCAGTTGTATAAAGGCAAATGTTTTCAAGTTAACATACATAAAATCTGTATACATTACCGTAAATTTCAATTTTTTTCTTGCCCCATCCTTGCCCTTTTTCCACCACAGTATTTTTCAGAACAATATCAACATCATTTCAGCCTTGTCATAATTTTAATATTGAAGGAAAAAGGCAAGATTGGATTTCTAATCTTCTGCTGAGGAGATTCAAATTTCATGATGAAGGTGAATCCTACCTCTTTACTTTGTCATATTTCACTAACCTATGGATTTTTTTTAAACCCTTACCTTCCGTCTTGGAAGTGTCTCAGGCCAGATTTGAACCCAGGACCTCCTGTCTCTGATCCTGGCTCTCAGTCCAATGAGCCACCTAGCTGCCCTCTAACCTATTGAATTTTGCTTTTTATGTTCATTAAAAACATAACTGTCATGAAAGAAGTGACAGGGGCATGTGATTAAGAAAGATGTCAAATCAGGATGTGATGGGCCAGGGTCTTTTATTAGATCACAAAAAAAAATTAAGAAGAAAACAAAAATTGTAAATGAAATTTCATACATGACATTTTGACAGAAATGTAGAGTCTCTTTTTAAAAATGAAGTTAATTTAAAGCAATGCTTATCAGAGGGAGATGCTGGATCAAAGACACTCCTGACAAATTTGAGGACATCCCCATTGAACCTTATGACGTTATAGTGGGTGAGACCTTTGAATGTAACCTATAAGACAAAGTTCTAAGGAATAGGTGATACAGTTATGCCCTTAATGTGTATCTAATGCAATCTATAACTCATCTGTTAAAAAGCTGGAAAAAGAAATAGTTAATCATTCCACTGTCTTGGACAAGAAAACCTCATAAATGGTTATAAAAAAATTGACACAATGAAAAACTCACAAAGCATAATTTTGAAGGGTTTTTAAATTTCCTTCAAATAATCATTTCTACCCTCATGATTATAAAATATATATATATATAGATACAAGAGTTTTTTGTCAAGTGCATATAACTTCTTTTTTTCAAAACTCAAATATTTGCACCAGGGAGAATAAAAATATGTTTTAGTTCTCTTTTTTTAAATGACATTTTGATATTAAATGTTTGTCTCAGTACTATTTAATAGGAACTCATTCACCAATATTTGTGTCTTCCTCTTCCTACTTTTTCTGCATGATTCCTATACAACTCTTGCTGTTTGAAATGGATACAATGAAATAACATTTATCCCATTATTTTATTTTTCTGGACACTTTCTCCATCAATTCAGATCCACATTTCTCCACTCATCCTCTTATTGGGAAAACCAGGGGAGTTAACTTAAATATTATATGTGGGTTCAGAAGGGTGAGTAGGAGACAGGAATGGACAATAGATGGGGACTTAACAAATTAGGGAAACTGGGTTTAACTGTTAAGGGAAATGACTGATGACAGAAGTGGCAGTTAGGCCTAACTGTCACCCTGCCCCACCTAGGCAAGGGGTCTGTGAAAATCAGCAGGCAAATGACAAGAGAGTTTGTAACAAATTTAATTAAGGGAACTATGGTCTAAAGGATGGGAATAGGCGTTTTTATACTTCCAGACTACGGGCAAACCACAGGGTCAGGGGAGGGACTTATCTACACTGAAGTGAGAACTAAAGCAAGACAGGGCCCAAAGAATAGCAGGACTGAAGTAGGTGTCCTCATAGCAGAGTCCTGACACACTCCAGCGATGTTGTAGCTCTTCCAGGACCACTATCTGCACTCCTTCAAGGGGGTAGATCTGGGAGCTAACCCAGCCCAAGTTAACCCGAAACTCAGGTTGGGATTAATAGTCTCTAACAAAAATCTCCCACAAGTAGATTACAGGATATCAGGAAATCTGAGTGCAAACGCCACTTCCTCTGAGGTCTCCCAGGATCAGTTATGACTTGTCTCAACCACCATGGAGTCCATCCCAGAGCAAGAACCACACTTCCTGCTTCCCCATTCCCTTTAGAATTCTCTAGCCCTGCTTGCTAGGTCTCCTAAATAATAATTAAGTAATCGTCCTCACAACAATCCTCATCCTGTATGACTTCTGTTTATTTCTTTCTAAAACAATCTCCAGAATGATCAATCCAGAGAATTTCTTATCTCTATCTATATTATCATTCCTTGGATGGTGGAAATTTGTCTCCTATTCAGAATATCTAGATCTCTTCTCTGAGAAGGTACCTCAAATTGGCCCCTTAATTCACTGGTCATTACCTCTATATGCCCAGATATTTCTTCATTAACTTAGTCAAAACCCAAGTACAGGCCCTCATAAACTCTCACTTATACTACTACATCTTTCTATTTGATCTCTTTGCTTCAAGTTTTTCTTTATTCTAATCTATTTTACTTTCAGTTGCCAATGTGATTTTCCTTCAGAGCATGTCTAACCATATAAGACTATCATTCATTAATAAGCACTAGTTATTCTGTATTACCTCTAGGATCAAATATAAAATCATTGGTTTGATATTTAAGGTTGTTCAGAACCAAACGTTAGGGAAGCAAGTCCTTTTCCATTTTCTTGTGCTTTATCTGTTCCAGGAATTATAAAATTTGACTGTGCTAGCTTTTTTGCTGTCCTCACTCACAATATTCAATCTCACAACTTTGCATCAGCACTACCTTTTCCATATGCCTGGAATAATCTGACCTCTAAGCTCTGTTTCATGTTCCTCAACTTCCTTTAAGACTCACTACAGATTCTACTTTCCAAGCAGTCTATCATGGTTTCCCATGCTGAGATTATCCACATTTATTCCATATATGCCATGTACCTGCCTAAATTGTATCTTGTCTCCATTAGAAGATAAGCTGCTCAAAGGCCGGAACTAGTTTTGTCTTTTTTCTAGACCTTACATTTAGCAAAGTGGCCCAGATTTAGTATTTAATATATGCTTTATGACTTACTAAGATTGTTCAACCTTCTACCTTTTGTCAAATACAAAGATTCCTTTCTTTAGATGCCTTTTTTTGGTCTTCTCATTGAAGTTTATTTTTTCCTGAAAATATTTAATTCTCCCAGATCATTTTGATAATGGAAAGGCATTATTTTAGCTTCAATATCTTTTCTCTAGGAAGCTGTTCAACCCACGCTTTGAGCATTGATATATGAGGGCTATTCACACTTGGCTTAAGGAAAAATATAAACACTGTATACTATAAATACACATGATAGAATTGTTCCTGTCTTTCACCCAATTTCTAGAATGAGACAGTCCTTCCTTCTTGCTAGTATATGTAATACATTATTTCTGGAACAGAGTTCATACTAAGTCCTGTTAGTTTTATTTAGTAACATCTCTACTATATGTTCCCTTCTATCTCTTTTATAAAACTTTTACCTTCTGTCTTCATATCAATACTAAGTATTAGTTTGAAGGCAGAAAAGTGATAAGGGCTATGCAAATAAGATTAAGTGACTTTCTCACAAGTAGGAAATATCTGAGGCCAGATCTGAAACCAGGGATTTCTGATGCTAGGCCTGGATCTCTTTCCACTGAACCACCTAGCTGCCTCTCCTTTCTCTCTTCCAGCACTGCCACCACACTAGTTTAGGACCATATCATATCACACCTAGATTCTTACAGTAGTTTTTTCATTGGTCTTCCTTCCTATTCTAAATAGTCTCTTTCCACTTCAGGCCTTCCTCCACAAAGCGACTAAATTATTCTTCCTAAAACAGGTTTGATGATGCTTTCTAAAGCACTATCTACTTTAATGAATTCCAGTGGCTCCTTGTCATATCCAGAATGAAATAGAAAATGTTCTGTTTGGCATTCAGAGCCCTAAATAACCTAGGAACCTCCTACCTTTTAATTTTCTTTCACCTTACTCACAGTTTATACTTGATGATCCATTGAAATTATCTTCCTTGTTATTTGTTCCAGGAGACACACTTATCTCTCAAATCCATTCCTTTTCATTGGCTATTCACTATGGATGGTATATGCATAGAATTCTCTCTCCTGATATTCACCACATGGTTTCTCTGACTTCTTTCAAGTCACAACTTAAATCCCACTTTCTACAAACAAATCTTTCCTGATGCTCCTTAATATTAGTACTATTTCGTTGTTGATTATTACTAATTTATCCTGTGTATATCTTGTCTGTACTTAGTCACTTTTTTCACGTTCATTTCCCCAATTGGAATTGGAGCTCCTTTAAAGCTTAAACTGCATTTTGTCTTTCTTGAATTGTACCTAGCAATTGCCTAGCACAGTAAAGACCTTTTGAAATGCTTTTCAACTGACTGGCTCTTCTGATTGGCTATTATGGCAAGCTGAAAATGGCAAAGCATGAATGATCATCATGAGAAATACAAAAATATTTTTCTAGGAAACTTCTACCAGAAGCTGCTTTCCCCTTATTTTTCTAACATTTTACCTTCTCTTCCCATTCAATTTAACCTATCTTATCTAACTTAACTAACTTTACCTTCCCTTCAAATCTTCCTCCTTCAGAAATACATTTTTCTTCTCCTAAGACCTTCTGGAATTCCCCTCTCCAGATTCAGTGTATGATTTTCTTCTTAATCTCCAAACCCACCAAATCTCCATTATATTTCCTTCAATTTTTCCCTGTCTCTAAATGACTTTCTTTCACTTATCTCTCTAATAAAGTCTAAGGAGGGGCATTAGAATATAAATTCAAAGGATGGATTTTCCATAGAGGGGACTAAGAATGGGAAATTTGGAAAGTTTTATAGCCTTTAACTCAGTGATTTTCTCTTTTTTTCTCATCTTTCTCAAGATATTTTGTTTTTGTTTTTGTTTTTGTTTTACTTCTATGAAGTTTGGATGAAAGACTCAATCCTGACTATAGTTTTAGAGACATCACTAGAAATCACTTTTATATTAACTTCTCAAAATATTTTTCAAATGGACTTAAAGTCAAACATAAATGACATTTGGCTTCATACATGCTATCATTCAAAATGTTCCTGTAGGTAAAGCCAATATTATCTCTCATTTTTTTTTAAAAAATAAATCCTTACCTTCTGTCTTAGAATCAATACTATGTAGTGGTTGCAAGACAGAAGAGTGGTAAGACCTAGGCATTGAAGATTAAGTGACTTTCCCAGGGTCACAAAGGGTAGGAAGTTTCTGAGGTCAGATTTGAACTCAGGACTTCCCAGGTCTGGGTCTAGCTCTCAATCTACTAAACCATCTAGCTGCCCCTATCACAGTTTGTATTATATTATTTTTATTACAATAATCCAAGATAAAGAATTGTGACTCATTTTAACCCCATTTTACCCTATATTAAAAAAATTCTCTATGAAATCTATAGACATACAATGTAAGCAATGGAGATACATATGCATGTGATTATATATATACATATATATATACATATAATTTCTTTAATTAACTTCAGCTCTCAACTTTTGGCTGCACATCACCAGGGACTTTTTAATATTTAGGCTCCTGAGATCTCCATATCTTCAACTTCTTTGCCCCCTACGATCTTCCTAAAACCTGAGTGACCTTTATGATTTACAAAATTCCCTGAACATTTATGTTTGGCTTTATAAATTCTGTGTTTAAAGCCTGACTAGACAAATTACAGTTTGAATCATTAATTAATCAGTCAATTTGAAAATAATTTATTTAGCTCTTGGCAGAAATGCAAACTTTTATTGGACAGTTAATTTGTCAACAGGAGGAAGTTTTGAAATGTAAATGGCATTGTTACAAAATAAGTGTCTTTCAGAAGTTAAAAATGGATTTATGAATTATGTGGATGAAAAGTTTACACAGATATTAAATTAAATAAACAAAATTAAATTTGCATATTCTGGTCTTCTGAAACTGTAGAAAATACTAAATATTTTAATAAAACAGAATTTATTTATTTTTTGGTTCAAAAAGCATTTCATGAATATAACTGATTTTATCCCCATGATAATCTTTGAAAATGGGTATTATCATCATCTCCATTTAACAGTTGAATAAACTGAGACAAACAGAGATTTAGTGATTTGAGCATTGTCACATGGTAAGAGGTGTGATTTAAACTCAGAACTTTCTAACATCTGGACAAGTTCTCTATATAATCTTCACTAACCATCTTCCAGAAAGAATGTTTCTCTTGTTTTCTTGCCTCTCCCCCAATAATATTTCAGCAATATTATTAATTGGATGGAACATTTGGTTGAAAAACAAGACGCCAAGCTATTTTACTACCTTGCTATGTGAATTTTATCCTTCAATTTCTATGTACCTCAGTTTCTTCTTATAAAAATAAGAATTATACCAATTACCTTCAAAGTATTATGGTTTAGTTAAAAAATATTGAATAGTTAGAAGTGCTAAAACACAAATGTGAGGTGTTATTTTAATAAAGAAATAGTTTCTTTGTATCTGATTGCCCCATACAAATTATTTTAATGTGTTTCTTCTATGTTTGTCTTCTTTATCATGACTATCCTTTCACTAATGTGCTCTAAAATTACTCAATTTTTTGTCCTTTGTCAATTTTACTTTCTTTCACAAGTCTTTTTTAACAAACTATGTACATAATATGTTTTCCACAAAAGTAAGTGGATGGATTTTCAGAGAGTAAATTATTTTTTCTAGGTAATATTAGTGTCACTTCATGATGTTTCCATCACTCTTATAATGATCACCTGTTGCTCCCTATTGGAATTCACAAGAATCCATTTTCTAGGTTTACTTGGTAGAGAGTCATGTTATAGTTCTTCAAATAATAGATAAAGAAAAATCAAAAGAAAAAACTCACATACTATTCACCTTGAATTCAATGTTGTTCCTTTTTCTTCAAAAGCAACTTTACTTAAATATGAAGGGGTGTTGAATGTTGGTGAGTCTATGTTGGATTTGAACCAGATTTCCTGATATAACAAATATGTCCATAGGCCAAGCATTCATTACCTAAGACCTCCAGTATAGAATGTTTACCATTTCCCAAGGTAGCCCATTCCAACTTTTGATATCTCTATGAGGTAGTTTCAGTTTTATCAAGATTAATATTGTATTTTTAAATTTTCTACCCAAATGGAACCACCTAATCCATCTTCCAAGTGACAACTTTTAATATATTTAAAGAAAGTCATAATTTATTTTCTAAGTCTCCTCTTTTCCTGACTTTGTCACCATTTTTTTCATTCCATCTTCATTCAGAAACAGAACCTTAGGAATTCAACCTGAAAATCTAGGGAAGTGAAAGGAGAGAGAAGCGTAGAAAAAAATTCACCTAAAATGAATAGAATTTTCTGTTGCCCCAAATCCATTTCAGGTGAAATTCCATCCCCCCTCCCCATTTAACTATATATCGAAGCATTTCTTTCTGATCCATTTTTCTCTGTACTACATTTTTTCCTTTCTTTTTCTCTTCTTCAAATTGCTGATAATAGAAAACTTTATTAAAGCTTTCAGTACTGGAGGAAAAATATAATAAGAAGTTACCATAGTAGGGCAGTGGGTAAAGTGCTGTCAATGAATTAGGAAGATCCCATATTTTGTAACAGAAGGCATCACATATCTATGACAGAAAAGGTTGATAATATCACTGACTTTTCCAAATATAGATCACTTTTTATGTACCTTATACAGAACATTACCAATTTGTATGAATTTATATATGTATGGATATACATATATAATACAAAAAGATAAACTTTGATGAAGAGCAAAAAGATTGCTCCCCAAAGTTGCAAAAACGTAAAAAGTAGATTAACACTTGTAAAATGATTTAAAAAGCAATATCTGAAAGGGTCATAACATTGATACTATCTCTTTTATTTACTGTAAGACCTTTAACTGAGTTCTGAGGTCAGGGCTTATTTGTGTACTGACAATATCTAAAATAGACTCAGTGATAATAAAAAAGCTAAACTACTCGATATTAATTTGGAAAATTAATTATTATTTTTTTGAAGCATGGCAAAATATTTTTAAAAGTGTCAACATACTATTTTTCAGGAAGATATTTTATGGTCCTTGTAGTTTTGCCTTGTCTACAGGCCATTTGTATTTTAGTAAATAGAATTGAGAAGAAAGATAGATTATGTGAATCAAGTGACTTACTGGCATCCTAAAATCAAATCTCAAAGATAGAAAACATTTTAAAGAATTATCACTCATGAAATATTAGTGTTAGGATGTTTTTGAAATGTTAAAATATTATAATTGCTCTAATAAAAACCCAAATATTATTAGAAAATAATAGAATCTATTACTCTATGGCAGTTAAAATAAATTGACTCTGCCACAAAAATGAGTAAATAGGATTTATAGGTATTCTTAGAGATGTAAAGGAGGAATTTTACTGGGGGTGCAGCAGAACCCCAAGAAAGCAGGGTCACTTGTTGATTATCTATTGAAATCTATGGAGTCCTTGATCCAGACAGGACAAAAAGTCCCAAACTGAACTTCACTAACCTTTTACCCACTAAGCCCACATTCCTAACTTTCTCAAGGTAAATGAATGATCACTAAAGGGATTATTGATCTCCTACAACCCCTTCCCTTCATTGTCAATCCCTTCCCTTAGATCTATACTATTATTAAAGACATTATACCAAGTCAGATAGTGTTTTGATTCATCTAACAAAGTATTCAAGGGGAGAACAACAGATGCTACCTTACCTGAGAAGATTCCACTATATTCAATTGAATTTCAGTTGAACAGGGAACAGTCCCAGGGGAAGTTTATCTGGCTATCTCTGGCTATAAACATCACAGACACAAAAGAGATGTCTCCTACTGGGAAACACATCCTTCATCTAATCCAGGGTGATAGGAGTGAATCAACCCACTCTTTATAGAGAAGCCTTTAGCTAATATTCCACAAATTAAATTGTAGGCTCCACTGCTGACCTGTGAGAGATTCCAACTGGTCCTGCCTCTCTCCCTCACCCATTCACCACTGCACAAGCTTGCTTTTTACAGAGAACATGAAAAATAATTTTGAAACTTAGAAAAATAAATT
This sequence comes from Gracilinanus agilis, assembly GCF_016433145.1. Lineage (NCBI taxonomy): Eukaryota > Metazoa > Chordata > Mammalia > Didelphimorphia > Didelphidae > Gracilinanus > Gracilinanus agilis. The sequence continues at coordinate 468,453,679 of NC_058130.1, read as the reverse complement.
TGAGAGAAGCAGACATAACCTCCAATTTCTGAAACAGGATTTGATGAAAGACATGAAAGTTTAAGATCCAGGAGTAGAATTAAAGATCCTCAGTCAGAAAAATATAAAAGTCAACTAAATTAACAATATATTGACAAACAGACACTGGCCAAACAATTATTTAGATTTGTTATTGGGAATGAAAGAGATCCATGGTGGGGATAAAGGAAGAAGTCATTGCTAGCAAAAGTTACAAACAAATTATTCTTAATAAAATTGGATTTAACATCATTGTTGATTATGGATGGAAATTATTGAAAATGAAACATATCACAGTAGACATAAAAAATGAACACTAATAAAATTTATAACCTATTGACTAATATCTAAGAACATAGCTTCCTTATGTTTTATAAATTTACTAATGACAAATACATTTACTACAAATATATTACCCATGAATTAGTTGAGAAATCAATAAAATACAACACAGCCATTTTCATTGATAGAACTTTGACTTACCATTACTCAGATATACAAATGTTCCATAAAACACAGAACAAAGTCTTTAATAATTGTTGCCATACCAAATATTCCATCTTTAATCTAAACAGAACAAAAAGATGTTAAAATATAGATACATAGCAGAAGTAGTTTAAATCATTTGGGAATAGGACACAGTGCCTATCATTCCTGTCATCTTATCTACTACTAGAATTGTGTCAAGGATGTTTTTAATGACTAAGTGGTAGTTAAGTACACATGCTAATGCTTTTTCTCGAATTAAAAAAAAAAGGATTTTGGATGCAGAATCAAGATAGCAGTTCAGTAAAAATTCCTCCTGGCCCACCTCACAAAAAAAATTCTTCCTCTAAAAAGATATAGAAAATGTTCTTGATCTAATCTTCATAATAAAACTCAAGAAAAAAATCACAGGGAGATATTTTTCCACACAAGATTGGCATAGAATTGAGATAAAGAAGTCTATGTACACTGGAGATTTTGTTTTGGACAAGAGTTGCCATTGAGAGAATTCTAGTATCTCAAGAGTAGTTCCACTTAAAGATAAATTGAGGGCCAAGACCTCATGGTATACAGTGAGAAGCTATGACAACTGGTAGATTTTTTTGCCTTTGTTCCAGCTCTGGTTTACACATCTAAAGAAGACTGAGGAAGGTAACTATGCACAAGGGAGGCATTCCAGGATAAAGAACAGCTTAATAATCTTTAGAAGTTCTCAGATCCTATACCTATTATCAACTGTTAAGTAAATTAAGTAGATTTAAAAAACAGAATAAAAATAATTTGAACTATACATCAAAAGCTATTAAGGTATCAGGAATAATCAAGACATGAACCTGGAAAAAAATGACAACTTTGAGAAAAATCCAACCAAGGCAAGAATCATATATTGAAGAAGAGTGAGAATATAGTTCTGTCACTATGAATCAGAATCTTCCTAGCTGGATGATAGTAGCTAAGTCCAGAAACAGTCTACTGCTATTCAGACCTAAAGTCATATAAAGAATTTCTAGAGTTAAGATCAGCATGAGCAGCAATTAGATCTCTATGAGATTGCTTTGGAAGAACTGAAACCTTACAAGACCCCAGCATTTTTCTGTTCCTGAAATTCTTTCATCCCTTTTTATTCAGGAAAATTCATACCACCTGATTTTCCCCTTCCTTCTTCTTCCAATGAAACCCTCTTCTTTATTCCTTATTTTTTATAACATCTCACTGTAGTTAATTCACACTCACTTCCTATATGTATTTTCCTTCAAATTACCCTTATGTTGATAAAGTTCCTAAGAGATAACCAGTATTATCTTCCCATGTAAGAATATAAATGGATCAAACTTACTGAATTATGATTTCCCTTTCCTATTGACCTTATGCTTCTCTTGAGTCATCTACTGAATTATAAAATTTTCTAGGTACTTCTGGTCTTTTCATTAGGAATGTTCAAAAGTTCTCAACTTCATTAAATATTCATTCCCTCCTGAAGAATTTATACTAATTTTCATCATGTAGATAATTCTTGGTTGTAATCCTATCTTCTTTGTCTCCTAGAATATGATATTCCAGTCACTTGGATACTTTTTGTAGAAAAAGGTAAATCTTATGTTATTCTGAGAGTATTTTAATTGTTTCTTTCTAGATATTTGTGGTGTTTCCTCCATAACCTGGGAGCTCTGGAATTTGTGTATAACATTCTTGGGAGTTTGGAATCTCTTTCTGAAAGTGACCAGAGGATTCTTTGAATTCATATTTTACCTCTTGATTCTTGAATATCAGAGAAGTTTTTCTTGATAATTTCTTGAAACATGAGGTCCAGGTCATTACTTTTTTTTAATCATGGCTTTAAAATATTCCAATAATTCTTAAATTAACTCTCCTCAATCTATTTTCAATGATGTTTATTTTTACAATGAGAAATTATTTCAATTTTCTTTTTTCTTTTTTTGATTTTCTTTGATTGAATTTTGCTGTTTTATGGAATCATTAGTTTATATTTGCCTAATTCTAATTTTTGAAGAATTATTTTCTTCAATGAGCTGTACCTTCTTTTCCATTTTGGTCAATTCTACTTTTAAAAGAGTTATTTTCTTCAGTGAATTTGTGTGTATCTTTCCTCATTTTTTTTTGTTCTTTCTTTATTAAGCTGTTGACATTTATTTCAAGATTTTTTGTATTACTTTCATTTTTTCCCCAAGTTTTCTACTAACTTTCTTATTTGATTTTACAATCTTTAAAAAAACATTTTTCCAAATGTCTTTTTTTTTAACCCTTACCTTCTGTCAATCAATATTGTGTATTGGTTCTAAGGCAGAAGAACATTAGGGGCTAGAAAATGGGGGTTAAGTGACCTATCCAGGGCCACACAACTAGGAAATGTCTGAGGTAAGATATGAACCTAGAACCTCCCATCTCTAGGCCTGACTCTGAATTCACTGTGCCACCCAGCTGCCCTCCCCACCAATGTCTTTTTATTATTTAAAAAAAATTCATTTTTAAATATTTTTCCATGTTTCCATGATTCATTTTCCTTCCCTCTCCTCTTCATTCCCCCTCCCAGAGCTGATGAGCAATTCCAGTGGATTATACAAATGTTATCACTTGATACCTATTTCCATATTATTCATTTTTTTTGTTTAAGCAATTTTTAAAGCCTAAAACCCCAAATCACATATCTATCTATCTATCTATCTACATATATATATATATATATATGCGATAAGTGATGTCATATGTTTGCTTTTGCATTTCTATTCACATAGTTTTCTTTCAATGCAGTTGTCATTCTTTCCCATAAGTCCTTCAGGAGTGTCCTGGCTTGTTGCATTGCTACTAGTAACAAAGTCCATTACATTGTATTATACCACAATGTTTTACTTTCTGTGTACAATTTTCTCCTGGTTCTGCTCATTTCATTCTGCATCAGTTCATGGTGGTTCTCCCAGTTTGTATAAAAATCCTCCAGGTCCTCAATCCTTACAGCACAATAGTATTCCATCACCATCATATATCACAATTTCTTAAGCCATTCCCCAATTGAGGGACAATCTTTCATTTTCCATTTTTTGCCACCACAAACAGTGAGACTATGAATATTTTTGTACAAAATTTTTCCTTATTATCTCTTTGGGGTATAAAGTGGTATTGCTAGATCAAATAATATGCACCAAATGTCTTTTTTAGCCTAATTCCAATTCACATTTTTCTTTGAGGTTTCATGTATAGCCATTTTGTCATTATTTTTTTCTAGGTTTGTGTCTTGATTTTTCTTGTGACCATAATACCTTTCTATAATTAAGTTTTTGTGGTTTATATAATTTTCCAGGCTATTATGTAACTTTTCCCTTTATATTAAAATTGGGCACTGTTCCTGGGTTGGAAAAGGCACTATCCCAAGCTACTTCCAGTGGAACTTGGGGGCTTGCTGCTAACTTGCATAGTGACGGACCTTAATGATTGCTTCCATGGTGGAGAAACTTGCTTTGAAAATAGTGATCATTGCCAGTTTCTCATCATACAATATTTGCTGTTACTATTCATATGCATTCCTGGTTCTAATCATTTGATGTTGTGTTAGTTCATGTAAGTCTTTCCTCATTTTTCTGAAAGCATTCTACTCATCATTTCTTATAGCACAATTTGTATTCCTTTTCAAATATTTATCATGTGTTCATACATTTCCCAATAGATAAGCACCCACTCAACTTTCAATTCTTTGCCACCATGAAAAAGAGCTGCTATAAATATTTTTGTATAAATAGATCCTTTTTAATTTTTTTTGTTTTGTTTTTTTTTAAACCTTTAACTTCTGTGTATTGGCTCCTTGGTGGAAGAGTGGTAAGGGTGGGCAATGGGGGTCAAGTGACTTGCCCAGGGTCACACAGCTGGGAAGTGTCTGAGGCCAGATTTGAACCTAGGACCTCCCATCTCTAGGCCTGACTCTCAATCCACTGAGCTACCCAGCTGCCCCCTAAATAGATCCTTTTAATCTTTTTTAAAATGTATTTGGGATGCAAAACTAGTAGTGGATATATACCATTATATACTTTTGGAATAAAGTTCCAAATTAATCTTTGGAATGGCTAGATCATTTCACAACATGAATAGTGCTTAGGTGTCTCAATTTTTCAACATCTCCCCTAGCACTTCCTGTTCTGAACATATTAGCCAATCTAATAGGTATGAGGTTATAATTCAGTGTTGATTTAATTTATATTTTTCTAATGAATTGTGATTTGTAGCATTCCCCTGCCCTGCCCATGTAACTATAAATAACTTTGATTTCCTCATCTTAAAGCTGTCAGTTTATATTCTTTGGCTATTTATCAATTAGAAAATTACTTATATTCTCACAAATTTGACTCAGGTATTAATATATTTGAGTAAGGAGGCCTTATCAAAGAAATAGTGTTATTCCCCCAACAGTTATGAAAACGATGTATTTCCTTCCAACCTATTTCCCCTTTTATCTTTCTCCCTCTCTCCTCTTTCACTCTATTCCTCCACAAAAATATTTTGTTTTTAATTACTGGCTGCCTAAATACACTTTCCTTACTAAAAGCCCTTGCCCTGATTTAATACTATTTCCTTCCTATGTCCTTGTAGGGCAAGATAGATTTCCATTACCAAATGAGTTATGTATATTATCCCTAGTTTGAGCCAGTTCTGATGACAGTGAGAATGAAATATTGTTCGCTACCCAACCCATCTTCTCTTCCATTTTGAAAGGACTTTCATGCCTCTTTTATTTTAATTTAAACCCTTACACTTTTTTCTTTATCCTTTCAGTGCATCTTATTTCTCAGAACTTAATTCTTACTTTTTAGATAGTATCAATCATAGTCAACTCACACTCATGTCCTCTTTCTATGTATATTCCTTTTAAATGTCCTAATCATGAAAAAACTTCTTAGAAGTTACAAGTATCATATTCCCTACACACAAAAGTAAATAGTTTAATTTTTAATAGTTTATTTCTCTTTCATTTCACCTTTTTTTGTGCTTTCATTGTGTCTTGTAATCGAAAGTCAAATTTTCAATTTGAAAATTTTCAGCTCTGGTCTTTTCATCAGGAATACTTAAAATTCCTCTATTTCATTAAATATCCATTTCTCTCTCAATAGTGATATTCTCTCTTCTTGTCTTAGTCTCAGTTATAAAACTGGGGAGAATACTACCATCTATCTCTTAGGTTTGGTGTGAGGATATAGTGAGTAAAGAACTTTGGGGACAAAGTACTTTATAAACCACTACTTACTCTATAAACAATTAACATTTCTCAAAATTACATTTCTATTGTGCAATCATATTGTGGAATCACATATGGTTAGCATAATGTACATAAAGTTATTACAAACAAAACTCTGATTTGCTGGATAGGTGACTGGTGATTATAACCTAAGTCTTCTACCCTTTATAGTATCATATTCCAAGCAATGTGATCCTTTAATGTAGAAGCTGTTAAAGTTTGATTTATTCTGACTGTAGCTCTGTAATATGTGAATTGTTTCTTTCTGGTGGTTTAAATTATTTTCTCCTTTTCCTGTGAGCTCTGGAATTTGACTATAATATACTGGGAGTTTTTGTTTTGGGATATCTTTTAGGAGGTGATTAGTGGATTTTTAAAATTTTTTTTATTTTTAAATTCATTCATTTATTCATTTAATTTAGAATATTTATAAATGGTTACATGATTCATGGTTTTACCTCTCTTCTTCCCTTTCCCCTCCTGTAGCCATCAAGCAATTCCACTAGGTTTTACATGTATCACTGATCAAAAACTATTTCCATATTAGTAATATTCATAATAGAGTGATCATTTAGATTCTACATCCCCAAACACTTAATAATCTAACCATGTGATCAAGCAAATGTTTTTCTTCTGTGTTTCTATTCCCAGTTTCTCTGGATGTGGATAGTGTTCTTTCTAAAATCCTCAGGATTGTCCTGAATCATTGCATTAATTCTAGTAGAAAAGTCCATTACATTTGATTGTGTCACAGTGTATCAGCCTCTGTGTATAATGTTCTTCTGATTATGCTCTTTTCATTCTACATCAATTCCTGGAAGTCATTCCAGTTCACATGGAATTCCTCCAGTTCATTATTCCTTTCAGCACAATAGTATTTCATCACCAACAGATACCAGAATTTTTTCTGTAGTTCCCCAATCAAAGGGCATCCCTTCATTTTTTTTTTTTTACCATCACAAAGAGTAAGATTATAATTAGTTTTGTACAGGTCTTTCCCCCTATTATCTCTTTGAGGTACAAACCCACCAGTGGTATGACTGAATCAAAGTTCAGGTAAAGTGCTTTTAAAGTCCTTTGGGCATAATTCCAAATTTCCCTCCAAAATGATTGGATAAATTCACAATTACACTAGCAATGCATTAGTTTCCCAATTTTGCCACATCCCCTCTGATATTTATTACTTTCCTTTGCTGTCATATTAGCTAATCTGCAGAGTTGTTTTGATTTGCATTTCTCTAATTATAAGAGATTTAGAACACTTTTTCATGTGTTTGTTGATAGTTTTGATTTCTTTATCCTAAAATTGCCTATTCATGTCGCTTGCCCATTTATCAATTGGGGAATGACTTAATTTTTTGTACAATTGATTTAGCTCTTTATAAATTTGAGAAATTAAATCTTTGTCAGAGGCTTTTGTTATAAAGATTTTTTTTACCAATTTGTTGCCTCCCTTTGAATTTTGGATATATTGCTTACATTTGTACAAAAGTGGTTTTAAATTTTTTTCCCAAATATATGACTGGTATACTATTCTATGTTCACATAATTTACTTATAATTTCCATCTTCATATTTAAGTCATTTACCCATTCTGAATTTTTCTTGGCACACAGTGTGAGATGTTGATCTAAACCGAATCTCTTCCATTTTTCCAGCAGTTTTGGTCAGACAGTGGGTTCTTGTCAGAAAATCTGGTATCTTTGGGATTATTGTATACTATCTTACTGAGGTCATTTACCACAAGTCTATTCCATTGATCCACCCTTCTTTCTCTTAGCTGGTACCATATTATTTTGATGACCACTGCTTTATAATACAGTTTAAGATTGGTACTGCTATGCCTTCATTCTTCACATTTTTTTCATTATTTGCCTTGATATTTTTGATCTTTTGTTCTTCCAGATGAATTTTGTTATAACTTTATCTCATTCAATAAAAGAGTTTTTGTTTTTTTTTAATTTGATAGCTATGGCACTGAATAAGTGAATTAATTAGAGTAGTATTGTCATTTTTATTATACTAGCTCATCCTACCCATGAGCAATTAATGTTTTCCCAATTATTTTGATCTATTTATAATTGTGTGAAAAGTGTTTTGTAGTTGTTTTCATAGAATTCTTGTGTTTATCTTGGCAAATAAATTCTTAAATATTTCATATTGTCTAGGATGATTTTAAATGGAATTTCTCTTTCTAATTCTTGCTGCTTAGTTGTGATGGAAATATATAAAAGTCCTAATGCTTTATTTGGGTTTATTTTGTATCCTGCAACTTTGATAAAGTCACTGATTATTTCTAATAGCTTTTTAGTTGGTTCTTTAGGATTCTTTAAGTCATATCATATGCAAAGAGTGATAGTTTAGTCTCCTCATTGCCAACTTTAATCCATTCAATTTATTTTTCTTCTTTAATTGCTACTGCTAGTGTTTCTAGTACCATATTAGATAATAGAGGTGATAATAGGAATCCTTGTTTTACTCATGACCTCATTGTGAAGGCTTCTAACTTATCCCCATTGCAGAGAAAGTTTGCTGATGGTTTTAAATATATGCTGTTTATTAGTTTTAGGAAAAGGTCTTCTATTCCTATACCTTTTAGTGTTTTCAATAGGAATGAGTATTTTAGTTTGTCAAAGGGTTTCTCTGCATCTGTTGAGATAATCATGTGATTTCATTTGATTTGGTTGTTGATATGGTCAATTATGTGGATAGTTTTCCTAATATTAAAGCATCTTTGCATTCCTAGTATAAATTCTACCTGATCATAATGAATAACCCTTGCAATCACTTGCTGGAGTCTTTTTGCTATTATTCTATTTAAGATTTTTGCATCTATGTTCATTAAGGAGTTTGGGCTGTAGTTTTCTTTCTCTGTTTTAGATCTAGCTGGCTTTGGAATCAGTACCTTATTTGTGTCATAAAAAGAATTTGGTAAAACTCCTTTGCTTATTTTGTCAAATAGTTTGTATGTTTTGGGGATTAGTTGTTCTTTAAATGTTTGATAGAATTCACTTGTGAATCTGGCCCTGAGGATTTTTTTAGGAAGTTCCTCAATGGCTTGTTCAATTTCTTTTTCTGATATGGGATTGCTTAAAAATTCAGTTTCTTCTTTTGTTAATCTAGGTCAGTGATGGGCAAACTTTTTATAAAGGGGGCCAAAGGAAAGGAAATGCTCATCTGTCAGTCTGTTTCTAAGGCAACTCTTTCGAAGTTTCATTGTATTGTATCCTACTGATTGTATTAGTCAGATTAATGATAATGTCCTGCAGCCAGATAGAACATTTTAGGGGGATACATCTGGCCATGGGCTGTAGTTTGTCCATCACTGATCTAGGCAATTGATATTTTTGTAAATATCCACCCGTTTCACTTAGATTGTCATATATATTGCCATATAATTGAGCAAAATGGTTCTTAATAGTTACCTTAATTTCCTCTTTATTAGAGGTGAAGTTGCCCTTTTCTTCTTTGATGCTGTTCATTTTATTTTCTTCTTTCTTTTTTTTTTGTATTAGGTTGACCAGTTCTTTTATCTATCTTATTTTTTTCAAAGTACCAGCTTCTAGTCTTATTTATTAATTGAATTGTTCTTTTACTTTCAATTTTGTTCATTTCTCCCTTGATTTTTAGGGTTTCCAATTTAGTTTTGGGGCAGCTGGGTGGCTCAGTGGATTGAGAGCCAGGCCTAGAGAATGGAGGTCCTAGGTTCAAGTCCTGCCTCGGACACTTCCAGCTGTGTGACCTTGGGCAAGTCACTTGACCCCTATCACCCACCCTTACCACTCCTGGGCTAAGGACGGTCCCTAGCCTGGATGAAAAAGGAGGAGGGTTGGGCGTGGGGCTAGCAACCCCACCCTGTAAAAACTACATCTGCTAAAGAAACTGCAACCTAAAGTAGGGGCAGCTGAGCTAGCTCAGTGGATTGAGAGCCAGGCCTAGAGACGAAAGGTCCTAGGTTCAAATCGGGGCTCAGACACTTCCCAGCTAGGTGACCCTGAGTGACCCATTGCCTACTGGTTGTGGCCCTATGCTCCTAGAATGGAGTCCCAGGATAAAAAAAATTAGTTTTTATATAATGATTTTTAATTTGTTCTTTTTCTAATTTTTTTAAGTTGCAAGCTCAATTCATTGATCTCTGATCTCTCTATTTTGTTGGTATAGGCACTCAGTGATATAAATTTTGCCCTGATTCCTGCTTTGCCTACCTCCCATAGATTTTGATATGTTGTTTCCTCTTTGTCATTCTCTTCAATGAAATCATTAATTGTTTCTATGATTTGTTCTTTAACCAATCAGTTTTTGAGAATTATATTATTTAATTCCTAATAAATTTTTTATTTGACATTCCATGTTACCTATTTCCACTCTCTTCCTCTCCTTATTATAATAATATTCTTCTCTCCCCACCATGAACTTCTTTATGAGGTTTAATTTATCCAGTTTTTCTTCTTCCTTCAAGTTTCTTTTGGTGCCATCTTCTATTCCTCTTCCTTTTTTTTTTTACATATCATCTTAAACAACTTAGTACTCCAACTTCTGCCTATGAATAATTCTTCTATCTACTATGATAATGAAAACAGAGAGATACAGATATCATTTTTCCATATAGAAAAATAATCAATTTAACCATACTGAAGCCATTACATTCCCCCCTCTTTCTTGTTTACCTTTTTATGGTTCTCTTGAATTTTGTATTAGGACATCAAAATTTCCATTTAGTTCTGTTTTTTTTTTCTTTAGAAATGCTTAGAGTCCTCCAGAATTGTTAAATCCTCATACTTTCCCTTGAAATAATATATTCAATTTCGATGGGTAGATGATTCTTGGTTGTTGACCCAATTCCCTTTTCTTCCTGAATATTATATTCCAAGCCTTGAGGTCCTTCAGTGTGTAGGCTGCTTGATCTTGTGTTATCTTCACTGAGAATCCTTGATATCTGAATTTTCTCTTTCTGGCTGCTTTAAATGTTTTCTCCTTGGATTGGAAGATCTTAAATTTGGAAACTACATTCCTCAGAGTTCTTTTGGGGATTTAATGTAGAGGATGATCTATGGACTCTTTCTATGTCTATTTTGCCCTATTGTTCAACAATTTTTCAGGGTAGTTTTCTTGGATATTTTCTTGTAATATGATTTCAAGGATTTTATTTTTTTCCAGGCTTTCAGATAGACCAATAATGATTCTCAAATTGTCTCTCCTAGATCTGTTTTCTAGGTCAGTTGTCTTCAATGAGATATTCCATGTATCCTCCTATTTTGTCATTCTTTTGACTCTGCTTTATTAATTATTGCTTTCTTATGAGATCATTAGCTTCTACTTGCCCAATTCTAGTATTTTAGGACTGATTTTCAGCTATGATGTTTTGATTTTCCTTTTTGGTTTGGTCTATCCTGTTTTTCATGGCTTCCAGCAGGTCAATTCTGGTCTCCAATTTGCTTATTACCTTATTTAATTTCTGTGCTTTTTTCTGTGTGAAATTTTGTCTTTTAAATTATTATTTTCTTTTTGAACTGAAGAAATTTTATTTCTTTCCCCCCTTTTTCTTCCATCTCTCTTACTTTATTCTTGAACGCCTTATTGAGTTCCTTGAGATCTTGTGACAAATTTCCCTTTTTTTTAATGTTTGGATGTGTTTGCTTGTTTGTCACTCTCTGCTGTTGCTTCTGTACCAATTTGCTCTTTTTCTCCTTAGAAATTATCCAGGATCAAAAGCTTTTTCTGCTGCAGCATATTTCTTTTGGTACTTGTGTATTGTGGTTCCTGCTTGCATGTGGCCATTGCTATCTTAATTTCTGTCTCTGTATTATCTTTTCTTCCTAGCCATAAGTCTGAGTGAGGAGAGCAGGCAGTTCTTCATGTAGAGAACTTTAAAGCATTTTGCCCTGTGATTATTTTTCCACTTCCTGCTGCCTTTGTTGTGGCCAGCCCACTTCTGCCTGTTGTGAGGAAGATTAGATTAGGTATTGATTAGGTATTGATTAGGAAGTACATAGCAGGAAGGAGCTGGAGCTGGGAATTCCAGGTTTGAATGAAGGAACAGGAAGAGGTGACTTGGCCCTGAGTGAGGACTCCATTAGTGGTGGGCAAAAACTGTTGCCAGCCTGGGAGACCTCAGAGCAAAGCACACCCTGCTTTATCCTGAGTGTGGCATCTAGCAAAAAGGATAAATCTACAGAGCCAAGAGAGGAGGAGAAGTTTGAAAACTGGAGGACAGTGCTTCAAGCAAAACCCTCACAACCTGGTACCTGAGATCATCTTGACTCCTGGCATCCAGAGATCATCCGTGGATTGCAGTGAGAATCCCAAAGCCACAAAGCCCCAGCTGTACTCAAGCCTGGCAGGTTCTAGGTCTGAGGTAGAAACCCAGAGACTCCATTTATAGCTCCTTGGGCCCTGTTAGTTTAGATCACTAGATTAGTGTAGTAGAATAAGTCCTTCCCTTTCCCTGTGGGGTTTTGTTATCAGGTGTTAAGGGTTTAGAGTAGACATTCCTATCCCTCCTTTTGTTGTTCTTAATTAAACCCAGTTTCATCCTGTTACCTTGACTGTTGAATTTAAGGCCTCTGGCCAGAGTGACAGTTGGCTGTTGTCAGTTGGGAGTAGCTTAGCTGTACAAGTCTTCAATGTTCAGTTTTAGTCTCTCTTAAATCCCAGAGTGTGTTCCCACAAACCCCTTAGTTAATTTATAATATCCCTGGTGACCCCATTACTTTACATATATTTTCCTACATGCCCTATCTCCCATGCTTTGCTTCCCAGATTCCCTGCTCTTCAGGTTCAGGTATCATGTCTCACTGCCAAGGCCTTGAATTGCCCTCAGGGGTAGGTCTGTTGTGCTTTAGCCAGGCCCCAAGAATTTAGAGATTGCCCGGCCTTTGCTCTAACTCTGGCATAGTAGGTGGAGTGGTGGAGGGGTGATCAGCTTGTGCTTTGGTAGGTGTAGTTTTATCTCTCATAGTATAGTAATGCCCACACACTGCCTTCATTTAAGGCTGTACTACATGGTAGAGCTGCTTTACTCATCTGATTTTGAATTTTGTCCTTTTGAGAAGCTTTGTAGTGAATGGTTTTGAGGAGAATCTAACAGTTCCTGCTACTCTGTGGCCATCTTAGCTACACCTCCTCTTTCAATTATTAATTTACCTTCCAGATATAGAATATAAAAGCAGCTTTCCTTGATCTTTTCTTAAAAGATGCTATCCATTTTCTCCTTAATTTTTTTTAATCCTGGCTATCTGGTATATATATATATATATAT
>NC_058130.1:468384796-468440279 GCF_016433145.1 Gracilinanus agilis | reverse complement strand
TATATATATATATCTCCACACACACGCACATGCATACATATATATTCATATATATGAATATGTTTATAAGCATACATATATATGTAGTTATTGTTATACAAATAACTCTCCTTTATCTCTTATTCCATGCTAGTTTGTTTTCCATTTAGACAGCTCAAATATTTCTAATTATTTCTTGCTTTGTTGTTTCTCAGACTTAAAGAATCATTAGTTTCTACTTCCCCAGTTATACTTTTTCAGTTATTTCAGTTTTTATTTCTTCAGTGAACTTTTGTGCCTCATTTTCCATTTTGGCAACTATACTTTTTAAGGATTTCTACATTTACTTGGAAAACATTGCACATAGTAATAGCAATATTGTATAATGATTATCTATGAAAATCTGGCTACTATCAAGTTAGGCAATGATCTAAGAGATTCCTGAAAGCCCTAAGATGGGAAATGCTATCCACTTCCTAAAGGGGTGGGGGGATGCAAACATACTGTTGAAATCGTCTCACATTTTCATCATGATATTTATGGTTTTATTTGGGGTTTGGGTTATTTCTTAGTGTTATCTTACAACAATGACTAAAATGGAAATCTATTTTGCATTATAAAAAATAAAATTAAGAAAAAAGGGCATACTGAAATAAACAATAGAAAATTACTTTATTTCAGTTAACTTTTATTTATCTTTCCCTTCTGGGCAATTCTGTTATTTATTGTGTCATCCCTTCAATGGACTTCTGTCCTTTTTTTGTAATTTGGCCTATTCTTTTTTTGAATATATTATTTTCATCAATTTTTGTGTGCCTTTTTCCCACAGTGTTATTTTTTTCATTTTGTTTTGCTCAGACTCATTAATTTTATTATTCTCCCCACCCATTAATCTCTCATATTTGAAATTTAGAATACTTTTTAAAGGTATTCCTCAAATTAGTTTTTGACCTGAGACCAAGCAATCACATTTTTTCTTTGAGGGAATCGATGTATATATCTTTTTCCTTTGTTGTCTTCTCAGTTTTTGTTTTTCTCTTCCCTTTTACCATATTAAATTTGTATGGTCAGGTTTTTTTTCATTGTTTACTCATTTGTCCTACCCTATTTTTGACTTTAATTTCATGCTAAAGTTGGGTTCTGCTCCTGTATTCGAGGGATTGTCCCAAACTTCATGTTTTTCATGTTGCTATTTTAGAGCTAGCTTTCAGTTCTTCCAAGCTGATATCATCTAAGGACTTGTGTGGTCACTGCTCTCCTCAGTTTTGCTTTGGTTTGTGTTGGATGCCAAGCACTCTTTTCTTACCTGGATCTATGATTACTGTTCCCATTCCTGACAGTGTTCCTTCTCACCCTGCAACTATGATATGAAATGTAGTAGAATCCTTCACCAGCTGTAGCAAAGGGATCTCTGTGATCCTATTCTAATAATAGTCTGACACTCTTAATGTCTGTGGTCTGAGAGTAGAAGTCACCTCTAATGAATTTGTTTCTCTTAAGGGCAGTTACTGGTAGATCACACTCTACTCCCAACTCAGTGAGATAGACCTTTCCTTTGAACCACATTTTGAAAAAATAGAGGAAAACTAAAATGCAAGTAGAATGAAGCAAAACATTAAAGGTATTTGGAAGACAGAAAAAAGGCATGAATGTTTAAGGAGTCACAAATGGGTAAGTATAACTCTATTATAGATTGCAAAAAGGGGGAGTAAATGTAAGAGAGTAAGAAAGTTAGGAAAAGTTAATGGAGATCAATAGTTATATACCAAAAAGAGTGTTTATATTTGATAGGGAACTAATGGAGCTTATTAGACAGGATTGATAGGGGTTTGAGGTAGCATATTTAGAGCTATGCTTTAGAAAAATCCTTTTAGTAGTTAAGAGGAAAATGATTAGAATGTGGAGAGCCTGGATCTGGGGAAGCATTATCAGCAAGATGTAAAAAAAACTAAGCCTATTGCTAACTATGATATATGCTGTGGTGGTAGAAACAACAAGTTTTTCTAAGAATTTGTATGTTAGAATGAAAGATTGAGGGTGACATCAAATATTCAGGCCTGAGAAACTCAGATCTGTGTAATCATTTTGACAAGCAATGCTGAATCTCAGAATGGTAGAAAGTTTGGGGAAAAGATACTAAGTTCTGTTTTAAACTGTGTATTTGTGGTGCCTATGAAATATCTACTTCAGGATTCATTGAAGATGATTAGAAGAAAAAAATAGCAATAAGATCTTATGCCATTTTTCAGAATTCACATTTGATCAAGTTAGTTTAATTATCACTTACAAATGCCTGTGTTTAGAGTATGAGAAGCAGGCTACTTCTTTATTTCTTGGCAGGGATGGGGATGAGAACAAGGGAGGAAAGAACACATGTGAAGGAGTGGTTAGTTAAGCTGTCACAGCATCTGTTTTATACTGTAATAGTGCCAGAATAGAATTTGAAATTCTTAGAGAATAACTGCTTCCAAACTCTGTATACTTTGGAACATATAACCTCTATTTTGTTTTCTTCATTGAAATATCATGCACTGTGACCATATGATAATTTTTCTTTCACCATGCAAATTATGTCTGACAAATCTTAAGAATCCAAATTTGTTCCAATATAAAATTTAATATGCAAATTTGAATTGAGGCCAAGTAAGTTAATATTATTTAGTTACTAATAGAGATGATGTTAAAAAATTGAAAAGAAAATTCATTTAATAAAAAGAAAAGAAAATCCCTTTTATTAATACCCAAACAACTTTCAGAATAAAGATAGACTTCTTTTTCATCTTATAATTATGTTCAATGAGATCCAGAAAGAAAACCAGATATAGTTTTTAAGAGCAAACTTTTATCCTACAATTCTTTTTAGCAAGCCACTTTTATAAAGACTTCAAGAACATAAATGACAATGACTTGAATCATTTGAAATAGCCAAGTCTCTGTAATAAGAGAAAAACAAACTACATAATATGTAATGTGTCCAGATCTTTATTGTTCTTTTTCATTAAGATCTACATTGAGATATTTAACTAGTCTCTTTGCTTTGCAAATAAACTATTCACATCCAATGGTGCCATCTAGCTCACTGCCTAGGTACTCCTATATAATATATTTGTTTATAGATCTATATGCCTAAATGCAAACAAACATGTGCACAGATTGATAGAAAACATATTTAGACAGGCATCAAGTTGCATATTCTAAGAATATGAATGGCATTTTTTACATTGCCAGTGACTAACTCTATTTCCCTTAACATAATGCCAATCTTACTTTTGCTGGAATTGATGCACACAACATATTCTTTTACCATATTTTCATTAATTGCATTTAGCATTCATTTCAGAGGGATATTTTATAAGTGCCTACATGAAAGCACTTTATTTGATAATACTTAAACCCTTAAAATATTGTATCACTATGATGAACTATAGCTACTCATAAAGTACCAGTTCCTAATTGACAGGATATATTTGTGCAATTCTCTGATTTTTTTGGGGATTGGCATTATTGATGGGTTCAAAAACATATTTTATATATATATATATATGAAAGTGTTGTTAGAAGTCTTTGAATCTAGCTTTCCTATTCTAGAAATGATCAGGATATAGGGGATATAATACAAAGTCACACAAGAAGTGACAAAAATAGGATTCAAAACAATACCCTTTGATTCTAAATCCAACATATTACCTATCCCATCAGGTAGTTACTAGGGTCTTTGTGTTTATGTTTGCTTATTTTATTGAAAATACTATCAATTATTTAAGGGATATCATTCTTGTAATAGAATTTGCTATATTATTTTTAGTTTTTCAGTTGTTTAGTTATTTCTTTTTGAAAAAAGAACCTATATATTTGCATTTTAGGTAAACATATTAAAAACACTTTTATTTTACATTGACATTAAGAATTATATGTGAATAAGCTCGGGTCAGAGCCAAGATGGTGGCTTAGTAGCAGCAAAAACTGAAAACACTCTGAGAATCAATCCCAAATTAATGATTAAAGAGCTATTCAAAATGACAGGAGTCAAAAATCAACAACAAAATGGAGGGAAGGGACTCTCCTGCAGAAAACAATGTGAAAGGTAGGCAGAGAGATTCAATGTTGATGGGATAAGGGGAAGCACAGTTAAAATTACACGTAGAGGAATGCTGGCTGATCACTCCTTCCCCCAACTACTGTACCATGTGCTGAGCCTGGGCTTAGGCCAACATAGGAATCCTAGGACCTGTCTATACCAACAACAGAATACCTCACACCACAGACCCATCCCTTGAAGTCCCAAGCCCAGGCATCAGTCTGCAGTGAAACTCAAAAGTCTGTAGCAATTGGCACTGTCAAGTCTGCTCTGGAATGAAGCCCTGCCCTAGGGAAAAATAGATCAGAATGCTACATCTTACAAGACATCAGGAGAGAAGACAGAAGGATCAGCTTCCGGAATTCTCAGCCCATAAGTAATGAAAAAAACAAACAAACAAAAAACACTGGGAAAATGATCAAACAGCAAAGGAAACACCTAACCCTAAAAAAAAATTACGGTATAAAAAAAAGTAAGACCAAAGTCAATAGGGGATGTTGTAAGAATGGGATCTGTGCAAGGGAAAGGGGACAAAAGGAGCCAGAGAAGGAGTGGCCGACAGTTGGTGACAGTTGGTGACAGTAGAAACCAGAGAGAATTGTGGGAGTCTCTGGATGAGGAAGAAAAGATGAAGGTCTTTGGGCAAAGGACTGTGAAGAGAAAGGAAGACATCTTAGCTTAAATCCAGTCCTGAGGGCTTTCTGAGGACCTTTCTTTGGACAATGAAACCTTGATTCCATTGCATCTCACCCAGCAAGACTTCAATCATCAAGACAGCAAAGTTTTTGGACTCCATTTTGGGAGCAGTCTCTTAGGTTCCTTCCCCCATTACTCAACCTTGCTGAGAGACTCTTTCCAGTCTAACTTACAATTATAGAAAAGGATAGAAATACAAACAGAAGGAGAAGGGGAGAAGAAGCTTGGTAGTGGGAATCCCAAAGGTTCCCACCCGAGTGATGGATGCCATAGAAATAGAGAAGAGGGCACCCTAAATCCCTCTGTCCTTCACACCTTTCCCCAATCCCTGAATTGCAAAGAATAAAAGCCATTCATTAGTCAGATAGCATTCTGGAGTGCTTGAGAGAAAACAAGGGAGGAGGGAACCACAGCTTGGTCTGGCTGTCTCCATCTTGAAGCCAGACCACCCACTGTGAAGTTGACTGAATTCAGCAGAAGCTTGTGTGAATTCCACCCTCGTTCAGAATTGGATTGGGGTACCCCATACCTCATCTTATAGGGAAGCCTCACCCCCAACTCCTGTGGGGTAGCACAGCCATCCAGGTCACCCAGTTTTGGGGTGACACCTCCTTAAAGTCTCCAAGTGTATATTAGGTGGGAGGGGAGAGCTAGAAGAGAGTCACCCCTCATAGACTCTATCTCCCATTTATCCCTAACATTGGTTATTTGGCTCTCTTTATTATTACAGTTTTGGAAGAAGCTCTCTTTATTCTTATAATGGTGAAATTAAAGCAATCATATGCAAAACATGAAAGAAAAATGGAAATTGTTCTCAGGTACTGGAAGAATTCAAAAAGGAATTTAAAAATCATATAAGAGAGGTAGAAGAAAAATAGAAAAAAGAAATGAAAGTAATGCAAAAAGAAAATAACAGTTTAAAAAACAAAATTGGTCAAATGGAATAAGAGGAATAAACATCCAATAAAAAAGAGTTTATCCCTTGCACAAATCCCATCCTTACACCATCCCTTATTGTGCCAGAGTCAGAGCCAGCCCACCAGATTTAGAGCAAGAGTGGGGTAATCTCTATGTTCTTGGGAGATAAGACCACTGGGGACTTAACCCTGAGAGTAGCTATACTTGAACCTCCAGGAGGTTAAAGTGTGCGGACCTTGGACACAGAGATAGAGTGGAGAGGGGCAGCACACAATAGAAGCTTCAGAGACTCAAAAAGTAGTCTCAGGCAAAAACTGCTCCATAGATCCATACCCAGAGACCATGCCCTCCTCACTCAGACTTCTGAATGGGAAGGAAAAACCAGCATAGTGATGGCCAGCAGTGCTGAATAAAGCACCAAAAAGAATAAGAGAAAGTAGCTCAGTGGAGTGAGAGTCAGGCCTAGAGACAGGAGGTCCTAGGTTCAAACCCAGCCTCAGCCACTTTCCAGCTGTGTGACCCTGGGCAAGTCACTTGATCCCCATTGCCCACCCTTACCACTCTTCCACCTATGAGACAATACACTGAAGTACAAGGGTTTAAAAAAAAAGAATAAGAGAAAGGATAATTTTTGTGGAGAAAAAAATCCAGAACACAGAGGAGACAGTAGAGGAGGACAAACAATTAAAGACATACAAACCTTCCCCAAAAAATGAAAATTGGTCACAAACTCTTGAAGAGTTCCAATCTGAGATGTTGAGAAGGGTGGAAGAGATTTGGCAAGAAGAGTGGAAAATAATTAAAAAAGAAAATAACAGTTTAAAAGTAAAAATTTTACACTTGGAAATTGAGGTACAGAAATCAAATGAAATGATAAGCAAATTGAAGACCAGAAATGATCTGCTGGAACCCATGAAAAGCAGGATAGACCAGAATGAAAAGGAAAATCAAAAGATTAAAGTTGAAAACCAGACTTTAATGTCTAGAATTGGACAAAGAGAAACTAATGATCTCACAATACAGGAAGAATCAATAAAGCAAAATCAAAAGACTGAAAAAATAGAAGGAAACATGAAATATCTCATTGAGAAAATGACTGATGAAGAAAACAGGTCTAGAAGAGGCAATTTGAGAATCATTGGTCTACCTGAAAATTCAGAAACAACAGGAATCTTGACATCACACTACAAAGAATTATCCAAGAAAATTTCCCTGATGTTCTTTAACAAGAGGACAAAATAGATATTGATAATGAGTACAATTTTTTAGAATTACACATAATATTTCTCCATACAGGAATACAAATAATTTGATCTTATTGAAGCCCTTAAAGAAGCAAATTTAAAAATAAGAGTTTTCTCTTTCCCCTCCCTTTCTTATTTACCTTTTTATGTTTCTCTTGGTTGTTGGGGTTGGATATCATACTTTCCATTTTGTCCTGATCTTTTCTGTGCAAATACTTGGAAATATTCTATCTTGTTGAATGCCTAGGCTTTCCCCTAGAAGTATATAGTCACTTTTGATGGGTAGGTGATCCTTGGTTGTAAACCCAATTCTCTTGCCTTTCTGAATATCATATTCCAAGCCTTGTGCTTTTTTTAGTGTGGAGGGTGCCAAATCCTGTGTGTTCCTGACTGGTGCTCCTTGATATTTGAATTTCCTCTTTCTGACTCCTTGTAAAATGTTTTCTTTTACTTGGAAGCTCTTGAATTTTACAATTATATTTGTGGGTGTTGTCTTTTGAGGGTTTAGTGTAGAGGGTAATCTATGGATTCTTTCAATGTCTATTTTGCCCTCTTATTGAAGAATATCAGGGCAGTTTTGTTGTGTAATTTCTTGTAGTATGGAGTCCAAAATTCTATTAATTTCTTCTTTTTCAGGAAGACCAATGATTCTCAAATTGTCTCTTCTAGACCTGTTTTCTTGATCTGTCAATTTCTCATTGAGATATTTCATGTTTCCTTCTATTTTTTCAGTCTTTTGACTTTGCTTTATTAATTCTTGCTGTCTTATGACTTTTACTTGCCCATTCTAGCCTTTAAAGACTGTTTTTTAGCTATAATATTTTGGTTTTCCTTTTATGTCTGGTCTATCTGGCTCTTCATGGATTGTAGCTGGTCATCTCTGGTCTTCAATTTACTTATTATTTCATTTGATTTCTGAACCTCAGTTTCCAATTGTGAAATTCTGCCTTTTAAACTGTTATTTTTTAAACTATTTCCCAATTTTCTTGCCAGATCTCTTTCATCTTTCTCATGATCTCAGACTGGAACTCTTCAAGAGCTTGTGACCAATTTTCATTTTTTCGGGAAGGTTTGGATGTCTTTAATTGTTTTTCCTTCTCTGTTTTCTGGGTTTTTTTCTGTGCAGAAGTTATCAAGTATTAGAGCTTTTTCTTAGTCTTTTTGGTATTTATTTCTTGGGCCTTGCTTGGCATCATTATGGTTTCTCAGCCAGAAGTCTGATTAAGGCAAGCCAACTCTCTTTGTATGAAGTTAGGAAACAGTTTTTGCCTGAGGCTTCTTTGTGAGTTTCCTGGCTTCCACTGTCTGTTAGGCCTCTGTTGTCTGCTGCCCCTGTCAATCTCACTCCTGCACCTAAGATCTGAGCTCCCCAGCCTCCTAGGGTCTCTGCTCTAGCTGTTTTCAGGGTCAAGGCCCTGTGGTCCTATTTGGCTGCTCAGAGCCTGGAAATTGGCTCATGCCTGCTCCTCCAGCTGAAGTTTTCCCTTATGTCTTAGCATGCTGAGCTGCTTCCACTGTCCTCTGCCTCTCTCAGCCCCACTCCCACTCCCAAGATCTGCCTTTTCCAGCTTCCTGGGGTCTCAACCTTGCTGCTCTCAAGGGCAAGCTCCTAGTGGTGGCAGTTAGCTGCCAAGGAGCTAGATTTGCTCCCCCACTTGCTCTAACTCTGGTGCACAGCCTCTGACTCTTGTTCTATGGGTGGGGTGGCAAAGATTTGATCAGCTCACATTTTGATGGGAGCTATTCCTCCCACCCCCTTATAGCATGGAAGTGCCCAAATCCATGTACCTTTGATACTGCACCCTATTGCGGGGTCCCTTCTTTCATCTGGATTTGTTTTTTATTGTCTTTTGAAGACATGATGGTGGTTGGTAGTGAGGAGAGTAAAAAAAAAGCTTCCTCCTTCTACTTTGAAGGGACCCCGCATCAAAATGTGAGCTGATCAAATCTTTGCCACCCCACCCATAGAACAATTGGGTCTACAACCAAGGATCACCTACCCATCAAAACTGACTATATACTTCCAGGGGAAAATATAGGCATTCAACAAAATAGATGATTTCCATGTATTTGTAAAGAAAAGACCAGAACTAAGCAGAAAGATTGATATCCAAACACAAAAACCAAGAAAAACAAAAAAAAGGTAAATAAGAGAGGGGAAAGAAAAAAAAATAATTTTCTACTTTAAGGATTTCAATGAGATCAAATTGTTTATAATCCTATATGGAAAAAATGTTATTTGTAATGCTTAAAAATATATTTACTGTTATGGTAATTAGAAGAATTATTCATAGAGAGATGTTGGGGTACTAAGTGGTCTAAGATGATATGCAAAAAAGAAAAGGGGGAGAATAGAAGATGGCACCCAGAGAAACTTGAAGGAATAAGAAAAATAGGATAATCTGTATTGCACAAAGCAGTGCATGGAATGGGGAGGGGAAGAATACTATTATAAGAAGGAGAGAAAGAGAGTGTCAATAGGTAATATTTAAACCTTACTCTCAGTGGAATCAGTTCTGAGAGGATAGAGCAGCTAGATCCATTGGAGTATTGAATTCTATCTTATCCTACAGGGAAAGTCAGAAGGGGAAAACCAAAGGGGGAGAGGGACAAAGACTACAAAAAGGGAGGGAAAGAGAGGGGAGGGATTTAATAGACCCTAAAAAATAATAAGAGGAGAACTAAAATGGAGGAGGCATAAAGGGAAGTAAAATAAGGGTGGGGATTAGGGGAATTGATTAAAAACAAATCACTGGTTTAAAAGGAAATAGCAAAAAAAGGGCAGAACTTGGAGAGGATATCAAAATGTTGGGGAATACAAAAGTAACAATCATAACTCTGAATGTGAATGAGATGAACTCATCCATAAAATGGAAGCAAATTGCAGAGTGGATTAGAAACCAAAAATCCTACCATATGTTGTCTACAAGATACACACAGGGTAAAGGTAAAAGGATGGAACAAAATCTATTAGGCTTCAACTGAGAAAAAGAAGGCAGGAATTGAAGTCATGATATCTGACAAAGCCAAAGTAAAGATAGATCTGATTAAAAGAAATATGGAAAGTAATTACATCCTGATAGGAATTATCTGTACTCAACATGTATGCACCAAATGGTATAGTATCCAAATTTCTAATAGAGAAACTGGGAGAGATCAAGGAGGAAATAGTAAAACTATACTAGTGGGAGACCTGAACCTTCCTCTATCAGATCTAGATGAATCAAACCAAAAAAATAAATAAGAAAGAGGTAAGAGAGGTGATTGAAATCTTAGAAAAATCAGAGTTAATAGATTTGTGGAGAAAAATACATTTTGTTTTGGCTATGGGGGGATTGGAGGGGAGGGAAATAGCATGAATCATGTAACCATAGAAAAATATTCTAAATTAACTAATTAATTAAAATTTTTCAATAAAAAAAGAAATCATTAGTTTCCATTTGCCAAATTTTAATTTTTAAAGAATTAAATTTCTTTAATTAAATTACTAAAAAAAAACTAAATTAAAGAACTGAATTTCTTCCATGACATTTTGTTACTCCTTTTCTGTTTGGTCCATTCTTCTTTTTGTGGAATTCTTTTCTTCTCTGGATTTTTCCCCTCTTTTTCCAGGAGGACCCATTATGGTTTATAAGAAACATTTTTCCTCATTGGTTATATGAGCCTCTTTTTCCAATTGACTGATTTTGTTTTTTAATCTGTTATTTTCTTTTTTGCATTACTTTCATTTCTTTTTTCCATTTTTATTCAACTCATTTTATTTGATTTTTTAATTTCTTTTTGAGTTCTTACAGAGCTTGAGACCAATTTCCATTAAAATTATTTTTCTTATACTTCTTTGGATCTTACCATCTCATTGGTTCTGTTCTTAGTTCTTTGTCCCTGTAGAAATTTTTGGAGAGTTAAATGGTTTCTTTTGGTTTGTTTTTATTTACTTTTGCTTTTTCCTCATTTTCCTAGCCTATTTTTACTGTGTGTTTACAATTCTGAAGGCTGCTTGCTGATTCTTTTTCCTCTGCTGCTGGCTTGCAGGGATCAATATTGTGATCTACTTTTTTCCAGGGCTATGTCTTCTTTGCAGCAGGGCACTTTTTAAAGGGCACAGCATTGTGGACTTCTGGACTTCACTGTGGGCTGATGCCAGGGAATAGGTCTTCAAGAGATAGGTCTCTGGTGCTCTTTTTTTTAAGAAGCCAATACCCTGAGACCCCTAAATTAGCCTACTCCCAATCCCAGAATGGTGGTTGGCCAGCTTTCCTCTCTGTGCAGTTTTGTTTCTGGTTCCCCCTCATTCCATGAAAATCAATTCTCTTTGATTACCCCTGAAATTGTGTTCAATGGGACACCTCCTCACTCTGTCCTTTTTTACTCTTGTCATTTTGAAGTCTCTTCTAAAGATTGTTTTGGAAGTCTAGTCAGAGAAGTTTTGACTTTTGCTCCTTCTAAGTCACCATATTGGCTCTTTCCTCCCTTAGAGATCATTGAATTCGACTCTTTCCTTATATAATTGAAGGAAATGAAATTGAAAGGAGTTAAGTGATCTGGCCAAATTGCAGAAAAAAGAGAAAATAGTTGGGGTGATCAGGAAAAAAGTCTTTATTAATTAAACTAATTATGCTTAAGCCACCAGAATTATAATTGCATAAGCTTCCTTACCTTGATATATTTTCTGAAGGCTTTCAATGAGGAGCTGTTTGTGAAAATGGTATAGGACAATATTTCTGTTGCCAACTTTTACCTATTATTCCTGAATTGAACAAGTCCAATTTTTATTCAATGAGAGTTTTTAAGATACTGGAGGACAGCTATTGTATACCCTACTGAGTCCTCCTTCAGGCCAAGCATTTTCAAATCCTTCAACCAATTTTCATAAAACATTGACCTGGGCAGCTGGGTAGCTCAGTGGAGTGAGAGTCAGGCCTAGAGACAGGAGGTCCTAGGTTCAAAGCCGGCCTCAGCCACTTCCCAGCTGTGTGACCCTGGGCAAGTCACTTGACCCCCATTGCCCACCCTTACCAATCTTCCACCTATGAGACAATACACCGAAGTACAAGGGTTAAAAAAAAAAAAACAACAAAAAAAAAACATTGACCTAAGGTACTTCACCATGCTGTTTGGTACTGTCTTGGCTTTCTAAAACTTATGAATGCCTTGGTATATATATATATATATATATATCCATTTTATTGCAATTCATATCTATCCTCTGATATACCCTAACTATGTAACCCAGGATAAGTTAATTGGCCTCTGCCTTAGTTTTCTCAGCAAAATGGGAGTAATGAAAGCACCTATATCACAGGGTTTGTGTGGTAATCCTATGAAATAATACCTATAAAATACTTAGTATAGTGCTTAGAACAGTCATTATTATATAAAACTTATTCTTTCCTTCTCTTCTGAAAGGTTGAGGAAAAGAACATCATGAAATAATTGCTAGAATAAGAGATTAAGAAGGGTAAGTGGCCGTGCAATGATTTACCTAAGTACAAAGTGTTTCCCTAAACTTTGACTGTGTTAGGGATAAAGTCAGAATAAAAGGATTGCCAATAAGTGGAAGTATATTGTAAGTCTCAGTNTATATATATATATATATATATACATCCATTTTATTGCAATTCATATCTATCCTCTGATATACCCTAACTATGTAACCCAGGATAAGTTAATTGGCCTCTGCCTTAGTTTTCTCAGCAAAATGGGAGTAATGAAAGCACCTATATCACAGGGTTTGTGTGGTAATCCTATGAAATAATACCTATAAAATACTTAGTATAGTGCTTAGAACAGTCATTATTATATAAAACTTATTCTTTCCTTCTTTTCTGAAAGGTTGAGGAAAAGAACATCATGAAATAATTGCTAGAATAAGAGATTAAGAAGGGTAAGTGGCCATGCAATGATTTACCTAAGTACAAAGTGTTTCCCTAAACTTTGACTGTGTTAGGGATAAAATCAGAATAAAAGGATTGCCAGTTAGTGGAAGTATATTGTAAGTCTCAGTCTCTCTAGTAAAGATTCAATGGGTTCCATAAAGGGAGTGATTGAATGACTGAATTTTTCTGCTATGTAAAGCTGCTAAGCAGGAGTCTGGAAGACCTCAATTGAAATACGACTTCATATTTTTCCTAGCTGTGTGACCCTGACCAAGTAAAAACCCTGTTTGCCTCAGTTTTTTCATCAGTAAAATGAGTTAGAGTATCCATTGTAATATCTCTGCCAAGAACTCTACAAAAGGAGTCCAAAATGAGGAAACAACATCAATGTGACTTTCCTTTGTTTAAATAAATTATAAACTGATCCCTTACCTAAATTAAGAACTAATTCTCAATTTTGACTATGGAAAGACTTCAGTCATTCAGGAATCTTCAGTGTTTTCTCTTTCAATCTCCCTTGTTGCTCAGTCTTTGTCTCTTTTCTGTTTCTCTTTCTGTCTCTGTCTCTTTCTTGTCTTCACTTTCTTCTGTTTTCTATGTCTTTATCTCTTCCTCATCCATACAATTAAAATGTTTAGATCAGAATAATCCAAAATAAATTTGTTTTTATGACTGATATGTGCCTAAAACATAATATAGAACTGTCCTGTATCCATGCCTACCCATACTTTGTGATTCCTGTCTATATCTTCATAAAGATTTGTAAAGATATATCAAGGATTTGTTGAGATCTTTTTTATTTTCTCTTCACCTTAACAAGATATCTAGAGAGTATACTGAAATTCTATCTGTTATGTCTAACCCCTATTCTGTGACTATTCCATCTTCCTTTTTAATCAACTGTATTCTTGAAAGATCTTTTAAAAATTGCAAAGTGTGGCTCACTTAAACACACCCAGTGCTTCCAAATCACCTTTTGTATAATATTAATGTTAAATTTTTTCCATCAGATGTTTCGAAACTATACAAAAATATACATGTTATTGGGAATAAAAGTAATGGTCCTTTTACCCATGGATAAATTGGAAAGGCATTCTTAATTTTCTGACGGCAATTTATCCTGTTCTCATCCAATGTAATTCTGAACTCATCCTATGTAATACACATCCTATGTAATTCTTACCTGGCTAACCCACATAATACTTACTGATAGATTAGCACTATCTTTATACATCCACTTGTATATTATAATATAGGAAATAAATGTTACATTTCCGCTCATTTATTATTGCTTGTCTATTTTGAACAAACTTTTAAGAAGTTACAGATTATTATCAAGAGATTCTTCAGTACTACTATATGGTAGGTACCATTCTAAGAGGTGGGGATACAAAGGAAGATAAAATATAGTTCCCATTCTCAAGAAGTTCATAATGCTATCAGGGAAACAATATGAAGATAATTATACATAAACAAGCTATATTGAAGATGAATTATTAACAAACCAGAGAAAGAATACACTAGAATTAAGGGAAGTCTGCAAAGGCTTCCTATAAAATTTGGGATTTTGTTGAGACTTAAAGGAAGTGAGAGAAGCCATGAAGGGGAGATAAGGAGGGAAAACATTCCAAGTAAGGGAGAAAAACCAATGTAAATACCTAATATTTCAAGATGAAGTATCTTTTTTGACAAACATCAAGGAGGCCAGTGAATCTGAATTAGAGAGTATGTCAGGAAGTATAAGGTACAAGAAGATTAGAAATATAAAGAGGGTAGGTTAATAAGGGTTTGAAAAACAAATTAAATTTGTATTTAATTCTGGTGGTGATGGAGAGGCACCAGATTTTATTGAATATGGTAGGTGGGGAATATGACATGGACAAACTTGAACTTTAGGAAGGTCACTTTGACAGATGAGTAGGGGATAGACTATATTAAAGAGAAACTTCTTGTCAGAAGACTAGTTAGCATGCTATTACAATAATCCAGCTATGAGATGAGAGCCTATTCCTGGGTTATTTAGTGAAGAAAAAGGAAGAGGAGATATGCAAGACATAATACAAAGGTAAAATCAATATGACTTAGAAAATACTATATATATATATAGATATATATAGATATATTACATGATATATGTATATAATGGAGGATGATACCTAGGTTACCAGCCTGCATGACAATAATAGAGAAATTTCAAAAAAGGTAATAAACTGTATATACCCTTTGATGTATCAATATCATAATATACAGGACTAGACCTATACCCCAGATATTGCAGAAAAGAGAAATATATATATATATATATATATATATGATTGTAGGAAAGAATTGAAACTGAAGAGATGCAAATAAATTACAAGATAATGGAACAAGTTATGGTATATGAATGTGATGACATACTATTGTGATATAAGATATGATGAATGGGATGGCTTCAGAAAAACCTGGGAATATTTGTATTAACTAATTCAAAGTAAAATGAAGAGAATGAGAAAGACTTTTTTTTTTATAATAAGAGTAGTATTATAAAGATGAATCACTGAAAATCATAGGCAGTCTGATCAACCCAATGACCAACCATAATTCCAAAGAATCCACAATGAAATAATGAAATAGGCTTTCTACTTGAAGAGAGAGGTGTGATGAGCTCCAAATCTCTCTCTCTCTCTCTCTCTGCTTTAAAGATTGTAATTAATTAAGACATTCAGGCTACTGAGTTGAGGGGAATAAGAATAAGGAATAGGTCAGTAGGAGGAGGAGAACAGAATTTATAACAATTGCCTGATGTTGCTTTGAAGAGGTTTTGTTGAGGGGAGATTTTATTTATCATTGAGGAATTAATTCAGATAGATTTTTATTAAAATATTCTAAAAATGAATTCAACTAACATGATCAACCAAGCCAATGTTTCTTTCTTCCTATTATTGGCAGAGACAGAGCCAGGAAATAGCTTTGTGGGTCATCAAGCCAGAGTGAGAAGTATGGTTAGTGGGCTTACAGGAGGGACTGTTCCAACTAAGAACCACGCAAACAGCTTCTTAGAGTGGTGGCAAAGTTTATTGGATTGGGATCTACAATTTATAGGGTAAATGACATAGGTAAAAGAATTAGGTAATCTTCATACATAAACAATGATAGATAATGATTCACAAGGTAAAGATAATGAACATAGGCTACTTCAGTGATTTCTGACAAGAGTTTTCTATATGTGATAGATCAATATGTCAGTGGGTGACTCCCTTTTTAGGTTTCTCATGGAGTGCTTAGGCCAGTGGTTTCTTCGCAGGACATCTGGTAACTTGGAGAGGAGAATGGATTGGGGTCATGCTAAGGGGAAGGGCTATTTGTCTACATGCTTCTAAGTTAATGGCTACTCAGAGGCCTTACATTATGGGGTTTACTCTCACTGCTGGGGACTGCAATTATGCCATACTACCTATGCTTTTTTCATATCTAAACTATGAAAAGTAAATTAAAATTAATTGTGAATTAGCAGATGATTTCTAGTAATATTTGATGATAAATATCATTCCCATCAAACTGATGACAGATTGCCCTCTGAACATCTACATTTGATTATATTGATTCATTTCCTTCTGTTTCCATGTGGCAGTCTATACTCTGGTTTAAACTGTAAATGTACCATTTCCAAACAAAAGCTTAGCTTAATTTTTTTTCCCACAAGTATGATTGGCTGCTTCATTTGGAATAGTTTACTTTTTAGAGAGGATCAATAGCACAATTTTTGTGGGGGGCAATGCTATTCCAAACTTAATAGGTAAATAGCAGCTTTATGTGACTCACTTTTCTTCCTGAGTACAGTAATTTTATTAGCAAGGCACTCTTCTGCCAGCTCAGACCTGACAAATATGTTTTGCTTGTGGAATAGAATTATAGGTTCCTATTCAGTATTCAAATTTTATTCTTGTAGTATGTAGGTATCTACGTAAACCACTTTGCCATAAATAAATGGACTTCATAAGAATTGGCTAGAAGCACAAAGATATTTTGTTATTTATTAAAATAACACACATATATGCTTATATAGATATTTCATTGTTAAATTATGTCAGGGAAGAGAGGAGGCTTTTACAGTGATATTGTTCAGGCAAAATGACTTCAAGTGACTATGACTCTGATTATATTTTACCCTTTCCTACAGCTATTTCTCTTGGTATTAGAGCTATAGTTATCATCAAAAGTAGGTAGGGTGTCTCAACAATAGTGTATGAGCAAGTTATGGCATTAATTTTCATTTTTAATTATGAGACATCACAGTGTAGTGGAAAATATACTAAACATGAATCAAGAAGATGGGTTCAAATCTCATTTCTGTAACTTTCTGAAAAAAACTGGCAAATCATGCAATTGTCTAAGCATGTAATATTTTTTTCCTATTTTCAAGGTGGGGAAAATTATACTGAGTATTTGCTGCATAAGGCTGCTGTGATTATTAAATTCAACCTCATGCCTATAAAATATTTTATACATGTAAAGTGCTTTATGCATATGAATTCAGGTTGTTACTATTTTTCTCATTTGTGCCATTTTATATGAAATTCAAAGAGAAATGGTGCATGGGCAAGCTGTGTTACTTGTATTGTTCTCTTATGTTTAATTTTTTGGAGAATATTACACAGATGGATGAAATCATTACTTGTTTGTAATTAAATATGTGAGGATAATCTGAGTCATAAGTGCAGACAAGATAATTAAATGTGGGTGTGTGGTTGTGTGTACTGAATCTTTTCCTTACAATTTTGTTTCTTCTGATAGATTTCGGTATTTTGATAGCTTTTCTTTCTACATAATTATAAGTCATGAGTATTTTGAGCATTGAAATAGATTTTAAGATATTTTATAGGCACAAGGTACTTTTAAAGTCTTCTAGGCTGACTTCTATCAAATATATGAATCCCTTTCTGTTTGTTACCTGGAACCAATTCCTATTTAGCCTCTGACTACACATTTATTGATGAGAAACTCATAATCTTATGGCAATAGATAACATTTATATGTCACTTGTTATAAAATTATTATCACATTTGATCCTTACCACAATCCTTTGAGATAGGTTCTATTTTTATCCCTTTTTACAGATTTGGGCATTGAGGTACAGAGAGGTTTAATTGGCTTACCCAGGTCACACAGATAGTGTCTGATGCTAGATTTTAACTCATATCTTCCTGAGTCATGAACTGCACCACCTAGGTGCTTGATTAATTTTTGAAAAATTCTAAAAGTGAAGTTTTTCTTTATATTCAGATATATATTCTATTTATAACTTTTTCACAATGATTCCTAGTTTTATCCTTTAAAGCTCCATGAGATAACCCTTTTCCCCTACATAATAGCCCTTCAAATATTTGAAAACCTATATAATGTTTTATTTCAACCTTGTCTTTTCTAATTCTAATAACTCATTTCTTGACTTATTTTTCATATTGCATGGCTTAAAGTCCCTTTGTTATTATGAATACACAGCTATTTGTCAAAATCCTTTGGACTTCATCACATAACCTATACTTTACCTTCTTTCTCACCTTTGTCCCTATATTTTGCCCCTTCCCCCCAAATACTCATTGTTAGTTTTAATAATTGTGTTAATGGAAAATGCTATGGAAGATTAATGAAACATGACACGTTTTGCTACATTCCCTAGTTTTCCACCTAGTTATAAAATATCTACATATTGTTACCAGTCATTATGGATGCTTCTAGACCAGGCAGATTCGGGAGCATTATGAACACTTTTATGCAAGCAATAATTATAAAAATCAGTTGATTAATTAGTACAAATCCAAGGAAAGAAACAAATAAATTAATCTATGTAGAAAATAAATAACTTATTTATGAATTTAGTAAAACTCAAAGTGATAACACTGAATCATAACATTTTATTTCTTCAGACTTTATTGTTCCCTCATATATATATATATACATGTATGTATAGTGTATGACAATTATAAATGAGAAATTGAAAACTGACAATTATTAGTGAATCTGACTTTCTGATCTGATCAGGAAAACTATTTAAATTAATTCTGAAACAATTAAAAATTCAAAAACAGATACAATTTATGCTTCACCAACAACCATCATATATATCTTCTGTTATAACACAGAGACCGTATTGTGCATTGGAAAGAAAATTTGGATATGAAGTCAGAGAAGCTTTTAAATGACATCTATCACTTAAATGTATAACCTCAGGCAAGCCCTTTAAATTCTTTCACCCTTAGTTTCTTTCCCTTTAAAATAAGGGGATTGAACCACATGTCTTTCCAAATCTAAGTCTATAATGATATGATGCCTAATAATAATTTGAATAAAATGAAATGATACATTCAAAGACTCTCAGAAAGTTTTTTTTTCTCATAAAGTGTCTGGGAATTGGTCTAAAATAGAAAGAATTTCAGGTATTAAAAATACAGGGTGGTATAGGCATGTTACTTGTTTTATCAGCAAGGGTATAGGACACATAATGAATGGCTTGAGGCACTCCTACTCTATTGAAGATATTCAACATGCAGTCATCCCAAACATCATAAAACTTTATGCCACTGTAGTTATTATCCACATTTTTGAAATTGGAAAAATGAAGTACCAAGAGATGTAGTAATTTTTCCCAAGGTTGAGCAGCAAGTTAATGGTGGGATCAAGAATAGAAAGCATTTTGGTACTCTGTCCACACTAGAACACACTCCTCTCTAATAAATTTGTTCATATAAAGAGTATAGGATTATATTTTTTTTCACACTGGAGCAGAACATTCATATTAGATTCCAGATAGAATAGCTATAATAATTCTTTTTTACTCTGAAAGCTTTTCCTTGCATCCTAAAAACTGAGGCATGACTTCTCTAGAACTTAGGTTTCTCTTTTCCCCAAAGGGTTCTAGAGTGCTGGGACCTTATCCAACTTTCCCCAAAACAAGAGATAATGAAGGGGTATGATGCCTTAAAAGCAAGATAATCTTCATTAAGCAAGGATATACCTGTGCATGAGAGTAAACTGATGAACTACCAAAAGGTACCTTTACAATTCTTAGTGAATAGTGATGGAAAAGGAGCTAGAAGGGAGGGATGTGGGGCAATATGGATGGAGATTTCCCAAGAATGTGGTGATGTATTCCCAGGTGCAATTGGGGAACAAAGATATCTGTAGTGCATATTTTTAGCATAAGACAACAAGATAAGATTATGAAGTGACTCATTCTTAAGAGTTCAGCAATACAAGCACCCATTAAGTCTTAGGACAAGATATCCCATAGATGAGGCCCAGTGATAAACTGAATCAGAGAAAGAGAGTCTTTGTTGCAACATGTTTTACACAAAAGCCCAAGGACTTTTGGCAAGCTCATCTTAGAGAAACCATGAGAACTGGTTGACTGCTAGACTTCAGCTAGAATGTAATTTTCAAATACAATTCCTTCATGTTATTCTGAGTCATGAGGACAATTGTTTTCTTTAAATCATTTTGAGTCCTGGGTAAAAAACAGTCACTTTTACACATCTTGATCACTCAAAGAAGGGATACTCTAACATTTCAAGATAGTTATCAAAAAAAATTACACAATCCAAAAGACAGTTATGTTTACTTTAATTAAATAAGAATTGGCTTATTGTTATTTAGTAATTTTTATTAACTTCTATAATCAATGGAAAAGTCTAAAGCCAAACTTGCCTAATTGTGGTTGCCTACACAAAACATTCTAGATCTTATCTCCATGCTTTTTTTTTAATTTTACATTCCCCAAATCAGACATCTTCTTCATTCTTGTTTATGTATTTTAGCAAGTCTAATTCCAAATGATACTTGTTTCAAGTATCACTTCTTATATAAGACTTTTCTAGAACACCATCAATCCCAATCACTTTTTGGATTTACTCATTGGTATTAACTCAAAGTAGAATGTAAGCTCAATGAAGGGAGGTATTATTTATTTTTGTCTTTATATTCCTCACAGATAGCACAGTCCTTTACAAATAATCTATAGTTAAAACTGTTTTATAAATTAACTTTTAATTTTAATTTTTGCAACAATTTGGGGCAATTAGACTTAATTTAGAAGATTTTCTCTTCTTTAATTTATAGCAGAGAGATAAATGAAGATTATATTTTAAATATATAGACAAATATTTATATGCATATTTTTTCTTAGCTGATTTAAAACTTATTAAAGACCTTTTAGATTTCAATTATGAATCTAAAAAGGGCATTGCATTAATTGTCTTGTTGTATGACACAGAATGTATTTATGATCTGATTATCCATCTAATAATCCAAAATGTCACAAGACTAAGATCAATGGATTGTAGGAATCACTTTGAAGTTTTCAAAGCTTCTATTTCAAAGATCTTTAATATAGAAGTATTTTAACCAATGAGCAGGAGCATCTTTAACAAGGTCTTTTATGTCTTCCTGTATTTTGCAGGAATTTCATCCTGATATTTTTTACATTACACTTCCTCATACTCTACAAAATTGTGGCGATATAAAGCTTTAAAATCCATATATGCGGGGGCAGCTGGGTAGCTCAGTGGAGTGAGAGTCAGGCCTAGAGACAGGAGGTCCTAGGTTCAAACCCGGCCTCAGCCACTTCCCAGCTGTGTGACCCTGGGCAAGTCACTTGACCCCCATTGCCCACCCTTACCAATCTTCCACCTATGAGACAATACACCGAAGTACAAGGGTTTAGAAAAAATCCATATATGCTACCTCATCAATTGAGTATAACAGAATGATATTTTAGTGGAACAGTCTTTTTCATGTGATAGTGAGTTCTCCTCCATACTAGTGATCATTAATTAAGGACTGAATGGCTGCCTATAGAGTACGTTCTAGCGAGGCTTCATTTTTCACTTATGTATTTAACTAGATAGCTTATGACATCTTGTTGTGTTTTCTAATCTACAACCTTGGCAGGTTTGTGCAACATCACTCATCGTGAGCTTCAGGCATGCTATATGTGAGTATATTTCTCTTACTGCTTTAACAGTTCCTGGGATTGAAAGATTCTTTCAATAGTCAAACATGGTACAACATTGAATCTAATAAAAGTGATGGTCACTTTGAGTCCAATTCTCTGCTAATTCCAGCTTAGATCTGCAAGCATTCATTTGCAAAAGATGGCCTCCAGGTGTTTGCCTGCAAGAGAAAAAGGTCAATGCAAAGTCTAGCAGTTTTCCCACTAGCTAAAATTAGCCTAAAGGAACACTGCCAGCCCACATGTTATGGATGTTCCACTGTATTTACAGAGAGCATATGTCCAACCCCCCAGGCATCCATTAAACTGCATCAGGAAGGGAATTGAATATAAAGTTGTGTTTTTTTTAAAGGTGAGACAAAGTCCACAGCACATGAGTTGTTTTATTTCTTACTTTTCCTCTTTGGAGGTGCTTTTTTTTTCTAAGTCATTTGGGTTATCAGATACCTAGAAACTTCAAAAAGTGAAGAAAAACATTTTTCCCTGGGAGGGAGGCATAGAAAATGAGCTAGTAAACATTTTTTAAGTTTCCTAGGCATTTATAATAACTACTTAAATTTGCTTCTGCTCAATAATTGGTTTTCTGTTCAGCGTAGTACATTGATATCTAATTCAATGCCAATTTGAATAGAAAAAGCATCATGTTTCCTTTTTGTTCACAGACCTCAGTCATCTCTTAAACTTCATATCTGTACCACATGTCTTCTATCTTCTACCAAAAAAAAACTTGTTCCTAATTATTAGGAAAGATAAATAATAGACACAATCAATTTAACAGTTTAACCTTGTGACATGATATATTTATTTGGAAGATGATTGTTTGAAAAGTTACTACAGTTTTGAGACCATTTTTGATTGCTTTGAAATATAAGGAAGGCCTCCCAGTTGGAAATGTATCTTAGAACAAAAAGTTTATAAAACTGTTACTTAAATTAAAAGAAAGAGAAACCTTAAGTATGAGTGCTATTATAGGAAGGTCTTTTGACCTTCCTATAATATCATGGCCAGGTGGCAGAGGAAAGCATTGGTTGCCAAGAAATAAATTACATTCCTTGAAGAAATTCATTAAAGACACTGTGTTTTCTTTGATTTAATACCAATTCTAAGTCAAAAGAGTGGCAAGGGCTAGGCAACAAGGATTAAGTGACTTGCCCAGGGCTATACAGTTAGATAGTATATGAGATCAGATTGGAAACCATGTCTTTCTGCCTTCAGGCATTTTGCTCTCTCTATTGAGCTCCCTAAAATACTGCATTTTCAAGGATACCAATAACAATAAAAGTTTAAAAAATAGCTTACATTTACATAGCACTAAAATATTATAAATATTCCAACTGTTAATTTATTTTATCCTCATGAAAAACTTGTAACATAGGTAGTGTTCTAACTCTCATTCTATAGATGGAAAAATTGAAGTTAAGAGTGTAATAAGGAACTTCTGGGACAAGATATAGGACATCTTGTGTGTGACAGGAACATGGGTTGAAGACCTTGGAATGTGCCCAGGGAGGCATGAGCCAGGGCCAGAAGACAGTTGGAACCACCTATAAATACCCAGGGACAACAGCACACTGGGTCTCATTTTTGAGAATTCTTGGGAGGAGGGTGGATTGGAGGGAGGGTAAGCCCTAGACCTGCAATGCAGTATCCATATCTGAGTGTCATAGGAAATCAATTACCTGATAATTAGTAGAGCTGAGAGAGACATTACCACAAACAACAAGAAGAATATCAGTAACCTTCCTTATCCTTTGGCTTGTGCCATGGCTGGGCTAAGCCAGGGATCTAGAGAGGAAGAAGAAAGCTCCAGCCTATTATCAAATCTATCATCCATTTGATTCAGTTCACCTTCATTTATTTAGACTTAGCTTAATATTCCCAAACATTTTATCCTAATTTCCTTGTTCCTAACCCTTATAAATAGTAAATAAACCCCTGTCACAGTTCAATGAAAGAAGATTGGTATTCCTTTCCTAATTGGGGAATCATCTATAGCTGATTAGGGAAAGAATTTATAGACCACAGTCAGAATAGCATTTATCCAGCAAGTATATCTATACCAGCCCAAACCAACCCTTTACCATCAAATCCAACCCCAAGTCAGGGCTAGAGGAGTTGTTAAACACTTTTACAACTACCATTAGGTTTCTGATTTTGGGGTCACTGACACATTGGGTAGCTACCTGGCAAACACTTCACCCAATAGCCCAGATTCATCCAGTGCCTGTGATTTCCAGTGCCTTGGCAGACTCAGTCAACAGAACCTGTCAGGCCAAGTGAGGCTTAGCAGCCTTCTTATTACCAACCGACTCCAACTTGTCCAGAGTCACATAGTGTGAAAATATCTAACTAAGGATGCAAACACAGGTCTTTCTAACTAACACCAGTTATACTCTAGTGACCAAGCTATCTAGCTCCCTCTTAATATTGTTAACAGTTATACTTTTGAATGAAAAAAAAGTCTCAAGCCTTGTGATCATCTCATCTCTTATTTAGAATCAATCATAGAGGTAAGATGATCTTCTTATTGAAGAAACAGTGCAATTAAGTTTAATATAATAAAAAGAGCTTTTTAGTGACATTTGAGTTAAATTTTAAACTTTATATAAACAAGGTGTTTCAATGACAAATATAGATAGGGTGATTGAGAGAAACAATTGATTTAGAGTATATTTAGGTTCTGATCTTGTGCTGGTTCCTTAAATAAGTAACTCATGAAATAAAAAAGGTGACACTGAAAGGTAGGATACTCTTTAAGAAAGAAAATCCCAAATGAATCTCCTCAAGGGTAATGAGCAATAAGTCATTAAACTATAATCTAAGGTGAAATGTCTCAGATCATTTCAAATCTCCTAAATTAGCATAGGACAAAGCTAAGGAAATGGAACATTTAAAATTCTGAAAATTGTACCAGACCTATTTTGAGAATAGTCCATTTCCTTTAATGGGAAAAAAACACACACGTGACAAGCCACTTGCCTTTGTTTCATCAGTAGCAAAAACAATATTGCTTTCCATCTAACATCATTGCCTTAAATATTTTTTTCTTCAAAAGAACAATTGAATTTACATAGTCAAGTCCCATTACAACTAAAAAGTCCAGCAAAATATGAGTATAAGGGGGATAGGAAAATGTCACTATAGTTATACCCGAAATACCCTCAAAATGCATATAGAACAGATTTGGAATCAGAATCAACAGATAGCAAAAGTTAAAAATGTATCCAATAATCCTGAATAACAACTTTAATCTTTTCAATACCCAAAGTTATTCAAGTTTAGATATGTGATTTTAAAAAGTCTTAAATAATTACTTTCTTGGTTTACCTATCAGCATATTGTTAGAAACAATCTTGTATTCAAATTAAAGAAAAATCTAGAAAAATTTGAAAAAAAAACAATTCTACAGTGCCAATTATTCTGAGTATAAAAATGAAAGTGGAAAATTCTTTATGTAATAAAATCATTGCTTCAAATAATGCTTAAGAATAACAAACAAAAGATTCATAATAGTAGAAGACTTTTTTAGAATGGGTTGAAATACCTAATTAAAGAAATAGAAGAGATAAATGAATCCAGAAAAAGAAAGAGCACAATTTAATATTTTTAATGCCTAAAACCAGCATGTTGGAGAAAATGCTTGCATAAGTTAAAACACATACACACCCTCGTGCATGCACACATGGAGTAAAAGGCTATAAGGCTAAAAATTTAAAGTCATTTGTCCACAAGACTCACTTGTCTTCGCTCACTTCATGATTCATGAACTTCAAAGTGCCCTTAAGGCTCCTGACTTTCAGAGAGTTCAAGAACAATAAAAAAAAATATGCCCCTTCAGAGTTTATCACAGCTGAACTGGCAAAAGATTCAAACGGCTCCAGTTCAGCAGCCTCTGGAGATGCTGAAACAGGAGTTAATGTTAAGAACAGGATCAATGCATCATGGCTTCACTCAGAGCACTGCTTCTTTCTTTCATTTTTGTCAAGTAAGCCTGAGGTCTGACTGGTGAAAACAGATTGGAAATATGAAGGAGAGAGGAGGAAAATGAAGAGAGATCATGGTGTCATGCTACAAAGTGCCCATCTCCTAACATTTCTGAAGAACAAAAGTCAAAGAAAAGAAAAGAAAAAAGCCAAGATACCACAATTGAAACCAACAATAATTTTAAGAGGACTTTATGGAGAAAAAAGAGACAAACCATGATTGTAAATGGAAGGAAGAAAAAAAAAAACATGTTCCTGAAGATTTTCAGAAATTGATGACTGAAAGGTATATGGCGTAAATTATTGTCCAAACAAAACAGACCTAAAGTGCCTTTCTAAAAGCATTTTAAAAAGTACCATTTCTGTCTTCTGTGTCTGATTCTCACTTGCTTCCATCTAGCACATATACACGTAGAAGTTAATCAATTGCTACCGAGGGGAGAAAAAACATAGAAATGATTAATGATTATAGAAATAAAAAACATAAAATGATCTGTTAAAATAAACAATCTGAATTCTTAAATATATTTACTATATTTTATTGAATATTATAAATCTTGGGAGTACTATGATGTCAGTCTTGACTAGACTGTTGTTGTATTAGGGAACATTGTTATAAAAACCAGCAATAAAGAGTAAATAGGAAAAAAAGTGAGTTTCCTTAAATATTAGGACTGATTTAAATTTTTGCCATATTTTATATTTGGAGTTTTATATAAGGAAGATAAATTTGATAATGCTTAAGGGAAGCATGAAAATTTTGGTATGATTTTGACTCTCTCTCACATATATATTATATAATATACATTTTCACCTAATAGAGAGTGTTCAAGACAACTTTTTGGAAACTAATTAGTTATCCTCATACCTCACTGAAGAATAGTGATGGATACGCTCTATCTGACTGAATAGACTGACATCAACTATTCTAGCTTCTCTGAAGATGTCTGACAACTTTCTTGGGTTGGCTTTCTGTGGCAAGCTTTTTAATATTTTCATCCATGAACCACTATTGTTGTGTTCCTCTTTTATAAACCAGTTGCTTCAATTAGCTTTTAGAAAAGGTATTTACTGAGAAGATATATTGAGAATAATTGTTACAAATCAACGACATTTATTTCACACATGAACATTGGAGGGTAAGCAGAAACAAACTATGAAAGTATTAAAGAACATTTATTAAAAAAAAGAAGAAAGGGACATAGGTTCCCTATAAGTCCCTGCTCTAGGAGTCCTTTTTTACCCTTTCTTAGATCTTCTTGAAAAGTTCTCCTCAGGTATATTTCACTGTTGGTTTCAAGATATTGGTGCTTTTCTATTTTCAGAGCTATCACTTCTCTATTATAAAGGGCCATAATGTTTAAAGTGTCTCGTGTTTTCAGGTGATTCCAACCTTTCCACAGCTTTCTGTATGTAATCTTCTGTAATTGGTCATTTTTGCTCAAGCCATTGTCAAAACTGCCTCTCCTAGATACTGTGATTATATAAGGTTACTGGTAAAGCCTCTGATGGAACTCTTCATTTCACATGATGACCTATGTGCTCACTTCTTACAAGATTCATTCACATTAAATAAAATAAACATAAAAGATATAGAGTTGTAACTTATGTGCTCATAAACATTACATGGTTGGATGGAAAATAGGAAATTTGTTCTCTTTCCTCTCCAGAAACTCAAAATTAGTCATGCTCAACTCACTACGAAGAAGAGGAGAGGAAGATCATCCTGATGTTCCATTACATAGATATATCATTTTCCACTGAGGAGACATTCCTGAGTCATAAGTGATTCAGTTTCTAAAGACAACAAGAAAACTTGACCATCACATATATGATTCCTTAGGGATAACTGGAAAGATACTTTTCTTAGAATTCTTCCTCCAACTTTCCTATTTAGTTGTAATCAGTAAAGCTTTAATCACTATTACTCAGATTTGAGATAATGGAGTGACCTCATTTGCTGCAATTATTCTTAACCCAGAGACAGTGTCCTTAAAGAGCTCATATTAGGTTGGAAGAGACAACATGCCAAAAAATGTACACACAAGTTATACACAATATAAACGGAAGATATTCTCAGAGGGAAATAACTACAACTGGATAAAGGAAGAAAAATAAAGAAAAGTCTTCAGCACAAGATGGACTATGCTGAGGTTCTCCATATTGACTAAATTATCAGGAAGAATTTGGTGATTATATATTTGATAGAGTTTTATGAACCTGTTTTATTTTATATTCTTCTACTGAACAAA
Source organism: Gracilinanus agilis (assembly GCF_016433145.1). Taxonomy (NCBI): domain Eukaryota; kingdom Metazoa; phylum Chordata; class Mammalia; order Didelphimorphia; family Didelphidae; genus Gracilinanus; species Gracilinanus agilis. The sequence continues at coordinate 468,412,264 of NC_058130.1, read as the reverse complement.
CTGTATGTGTTTCTCTGTGATTCTTAGCAAGTTCTGATCCCCTTTCTACCATTTCTATATCACTATATCATGATGTTGCAGAAGAAGGATAGAAATTTCTCAGAGGCACATTGTATTTTATGTTATTTTTGTAAAGAAAACTCAAGGAAATCCAAGATAATATAGGGTTTACAACATGGTTTCTTCTTTCTGAATCTATTGTAAAATGTTCTTTCAGTCATATCGCTATTCCGAGATGTTGTTAAACTTTCTCCAGTATTTCAATGATATGACACAGAGCACAATCAATCTTTGAACCCCATGTATTGTTGAGGTTAAAAAAAGTTATCATTTGGTTATAGATATTCTGCTAATGAGCTGTTGATGAGCAACTTGACTCAGCTAGTTTTCAAATGGGTTATATATACAAGACTTTAACTGGCCTAAATTAGAAGTCTTTGTACCTTGGTGGCATCTGCTAGATCTTGCATTTGCTTGGCATCATCTTAAGGGATTCCAGATCACTTCTAAATCCTGATGAAGCTTCAGAGAAATGATTTTTTAGAGAAACTATTCAGAGTGTTCTTGAAATTTCTCAAATATTTGTCAAATTGGCAAACATTTTTGTCAGAACTTTGGAAAACTGAAGTAACTATTTGAAAGTACATTCCTCTGCCATCACTCAATGTAGACATGTATGCTACCCAGTGGTTCAGAAGGATAGCTAACACCCCAATCTATGTACACATTTTTTTTCTGTTTTGCTCCATGTTGATGTACAACCCTAAATATTTTTCTCTGCATTTATAAATATCTGTACTATTTTCCTATTTCCTTTTCTTTGCTCCTTCGCCCTCTCAGTGCTAAAACAAACACAAACATCCCAATACGTTCAAGATGAAGCTTATTTTAAGAATTCATAATTGATTCAAGAGTAATATCTTGGTACTTTAGAGACATCAAGGGAACTATATTGCTGTGATACATTTTGTAACTATCAAAACTAATAGTATTAATATTTATGAAGTGGGAATTATAAAAATGGTCTCTGAATATGAAATGAAGGGTAAACACAAGTTGATCTCATGTCCCTTCTGGCACTTTTATTCTGTGATAAAATCTAATGAAGATGTCTGATGCTTAATATAGCTATAATTGTTTAGGTTACTTTATTATTTAAGATAGTTCATATGCCTAATGCCCTTTGGTGTCATCAAAAGGGGAAAAACACTCTTTATAATAAGGTAATTTGGGGGGTAGCTAGGTGGCTCAGTGAATTGATAGCCAGACCTAGAGACTGGAGGTCCTAAATTCAAATCTTGCCTCAAACACTTCCTAGCTGTGTGACTCTGGGCAAGTCACTTAACTCCCATTTGCTAGCCCTTATCACTCTTTTGCCTTGGAATCAATACGTAGTACTGATCCTAAGACTGAAGGTAAGAGTTAAAAAAAATAAGGTAATTCCATTTGAAAAAGTCTCTTCTCATATGATTTGCTTCATTGTTTTGGTGACTGGTTATTAAAATGGTAAATGCCCAATTGCTATAAAAGTTCTCAGAACTCTAACTAGTATCCATAGGATAAATCACAAAAGTACCTGGTATTTATATAGAGATTTGTAGTGCGTAAAAATATATATACCATTCCATTTGAACCCCAGAATAATCCAGTGAGGTTAATATTACATGCTTTATCATCTCACTGTATAGATTGGGAAGCTTAGTCTGAATTTAAGTTATATCTATAATATATACTAGCTCTGTGACTGTAGGTGAGTCACTCAGCCTGACAATTCCCAGTCAACTTTAGTAATTTGTTACAAATTAATAAATAATTTATTACTATGGAGGGAGTTTCTTCACTAGTGCACTAGAGTAATGAAATCACAGGTCTTTCAAAATGGGCAAATCAAGCTATAAATTAATAACAATTCAGTGAAGGAGATTAGATTGAGATCGTAGCCAAAATTACATTAAAACATATTTTGAAGTCTAAAGTTACAATTTTAAATATAATTTGATTTGATTTAAGTTGGGGGGAGGGCATGTCCTTCTCTTGATTCTTGTTAAAATATTGTCCACCTGTTTATCCTAATATTTTCCTCTACATAAACTATTTTCCAGTAATTCATTCCCCATTTTGTATCATGAAGTTGAGTTTTTTTAGACAATTGTAGAAACTTTCCGTGTGCCTTATTAAAATTCACCTTTTAGAAATCCTACCAGTCTGTTTTGGTCTCTTTGGATTTTGAATTTTTCATTTGATGTGTTAACTATCCCCTTTGGCTTGGTGTCACCTGAATATTTAATATGCATATTAATCTAAATTCATTCCTTTGTACATGTAATTGAATAAAATATTATGAGAGCTAGGAAGGATCTGGAGGATCAGATTTTGGATTAAAACAGAGTGATTCTTACTCCCAAGTCAGAGATCTAACCATTATATTTAAGATTTCCATTTTAAGCAGGGAAAGTAGAGACTGGACCTCTGATTTCAATATGATTCTGGACTTCCTTATAGACATATAGTTAAATATCAGGGCTATGAAAATCAAGTTCAGATTGTTGATGCACTGCCTTGAATTCTTCTGTTATAAACTTCTTTTCTTAATGATAGAATAGATCATCATACTTTGCCATTCAATACACATTATTTTACATTTGTGTGATGACTATGACAACTGTTTCTCAACATTTCATTATTGGAGCATTTCCAATAACACACCTTTTTCAGTTCTGCTCAAAAGAGGCCACTTTACTAAAATACTCTTATTGCTTATTTGCTACCATATTTACCAGGTAATATTTCTCCTTACATACTTTGACATGTCATTCAGAGCTTTTCTTCTATCTGACTAACCTTTTATAGTTTAGTAGAGAGGAGCTTCTGACTGCATGCTGTCACCTATTCTCCACATGCCCCCACTTCATCCAAGATGGGTTCCAGTCAGTTTTGATGAAAAAGATAACTGACACTGAAAATGTTTAAGACACTGGATCTGACTTCATAGTGGGTCCATGACTGATGATCATAGAAGTGTTAGACATAGATTATTCACTATTATTTTGGTCTTGTCTTTAATGTTACATAGTCTTGGCAAACTGTGGGGAGATATGCAAACATGAATGACTTTTTTCTTCCCTAGATACCATTGTCAAGTATTGTGTTAGTTGACAAAAGCTCTTTTAAAAAAAAATCAGGCACCAACAGTTTTCATCACTTATTAACAATTTACATTAGAGATCATTCCCTGCCTCAGTTATTTATCATGAAGCTTATCAGGTAAGTAGTAATCCATATTTTTCAACTTCTAAGCCATTCAAACATAGTTGTTCCTTCATTAGTCTTGATGACAGAACAATAAATAAATAAGCAAGTTCATGTTCACCTTGAGAAGAAGGAGAAATACCTTATTAAGCCACTGTCCATGAATAGATTCTATCTTGTGAATGTAAGAGTCCTAGATCATATAATATGCCCTATTCCGGTTGTCTTTTTAATTTGACTTTCTTCTTGACCTGTCTACCCTTATCCTACATCTTATTAAGAAGGGGAAGGGTGTAGCAAGAAGCTATTACTTAGAGAAGGGATACTGAGTATCATTACCATGGTATTAGTATATAACAAACCTTTGTAATCCATGTGAGGTATCATTTTAAAGAATATACTTTTAGAATTTTAGGTAGAATTCATTTAATTAGCATCATTCCCCTTGTTAAAGCCAGAGGCATTTATAGCTATATCCTTTATAGATTCTGCCACTACAAACCACCTTCAAGGAAAAAAAAAAACTTAAAAAAAATGATTAAATCATTGCCAGAAAGGAGTTTAATGTCCTATATAGCCTCTTTTATCCAGATATTTACTATTGAAAATGCATTAATTTAAGCAGTTCTCCACACTTTAGTAGTTCAAAACTATTTATACTTTCATAGGTATATGTATGGGGTGATAGGCACTGTCTCACTCAGAAAAGCTCTGGATTAGGAGCTGGATTGGAGTCACGTCTCACTGTGAACAAGACATGAGCCTTTGCTTCATTTTTCATCTAGAAAAAAATAAAAAATAAAAAGGTTTCAGACATCGCAATATCAAAAACATGCTAGATAAATTTAAAGTTTATTAAACCAATTCTTTGTATATTCTGATAGGATCTCCCAGCATCAGGCAGATTTTCTCATTTATTATCTTAAAGTGTATGTGCAGATGATATGCATCTCAACAAGAATTTCTAGTAGAAGGGAGGGTCAGTCTTAATCAGTGTGTTTAGAAAGGGCTTCCTTAAGTAAAATGTAATATTTTCAATTCCTAAGGCATAGAGCGGGGTGAGAAAGCAGTTTTCAAATTATAAAGAGCTGTGTAACATTTGAGAGGCAGAATAAGAAAACGGTTATAGAGTTGCCCTTGGACCCAAGACTTTAAGTCTGGTCTCCAACATATTTGCTATTTGGCCTTGGCAAGGCATTTCATCTCACAGTGTCATGGGCAGTTCTTTAAAACTTAAATTGCAGAGAAAGTTCTCATGTATTTTTAGAGGTAGTTTCTTCACCTGGAAGATCCCTTTAATCAATGAAATTACACATCTCATCCCTATTATTATTTATCATCCTTACAATGGGTGAGAATTAGATTAATTTGATCATGCAATTATTGAAATAAAAATACAGAATCTAGTCCCTTTTCTGCTACTAGCTGTCTGATCTTAGACAAATTTATACTCTCCCCATTCATCTATAAAGCTGGACTATGTAATCAGTCCTTGGACTATTCTAGTTATAGCATTACATGAGCTTAATTTAATTTATAATCTTAAGAACAACAGGCAAATAATCTCAATGAAGAGAACTTCTTTTTCATTAAGGAAGTGATTGTTTATTCAACTGAAATATTATACCACATATCTGCATTATCTTTCATGTTTTAAAATTGGACTATTTAATTTGATGTTGCCAAATGACACATAAAAAAAGAAGATAAAACAAATATTTCACTAATTATGCTCTAAAGTAACTGGCTAGATCTTGAAGAATTAATGAGAAAACAAATGGATAGAAATGTAAAGGAAATCAAACCAATTAAAAGTACAGTCAAATTATATTATTAGCTAATGGAAGGAGAACAGGAACCCATTTTTATACTTTGGATATTCATAATTTCAGAGCTGCAAGCTATAAATCACTCAACCTTGCCAAACTCTCTGAATTTCTTGGAAAATCCATTTGACATGGGACATTAATAAGGAAGATATATTCTCTCCTAGATAGCTATTTGCTTAATCCAAAGCCTTTAAAAATACTTTATAGAATTCTTTCATTAGTTACCTTGCTCTAAGACTGTCTTGACCATTCTGTGCTGCAGACATACATGTTAAACAAAGCTTCCTTCTGTAATATGTATTTCCTGATTTTATCCATAATGAGTTCACGAATGAGATTTTCTCATCAAAAGAATTTAGATCCACAACTTCCACAATTTTCCAAAAGAATATTTGACTCTGGACTCAGGATCTATATGAATCATTTATACATTCATATTGACATCCTGACATCCTTTACCCCCCCCCCCAAAGTGAATCTAACAAAGGCCAATCCAATCAACATTCAAACTAATAGCATATTTTAGAATTTGAGATTTGTAAACATTACTCTAAGGATTTGTGATTTTATCTCTCTGATTAAACTCTCCAGTGAAATATATGACAACCTTTCAAGACATGCTGTGACTGAGAAATCTAATTACTTGGTAATTTACTTCATTATGATCTCAAAATTTAGCTAGGGTGGTTATTGTAAAGATCTTTAACTGAAAAAATTCCAGGAACTTATCAGGATTAAAAAGAGAACATTGTTTTTCAGTACTCAAAATTCCATTCCAAGTGTAATAACTGGCACATACTTTTAGTGGAGAAGCAAGGGAAAAAACTAAGCATTTATACAGTACCTACAATATTCTAGGCACTAAGGTAATGTTTTTTTACAAATGTCACATTAATATGATCCTCACTACAGCTATATGTCATCTGAGCTATTATTTCCCTCATTATATAGTTGAGAAAATTTAGGCAGAGAATAAGCAATTTGCAAAGGGTCACACAGCTGTTAAGTGTCTGTGGCAGGATTTGAACTTGAGTCTCTCCATTCAGCATTTTATCCAATGGGCCACCAGCTAGAGAAAGAATAAAGATAGTAAGAGAAAAGATATTAAACAGAAATTTTCAAAATAATAGTGATGAATAAGTATAGCCTTAATGTCAAATTATCTGAATATGTGAAATTTCATATCAGCATCAAGATAACTTTCATTATCTTCATTGTTCTAGTGATGTTACTTAGAGAATTTTTGTCTGTCTCGAGCAGAAATCAGGCAACCATAAATACAGTGGGTAGAAAAGAAAAGTTTCTAAAAATGTTGCAAAATACAAATGTGGCATTGCTGACTACTTATCATTTTTAACGTAGTTTTCCCCTGGTATTATTGCTCTGTGACTAATGGGAAAGAGAAATAATTTTCTTTTGGTTTGAGAAGTGCTTTTAACTACTTAGTCTGAATGAGTTTATCAGATGTTTTCCAACTACTCACTAACCCTTAGCAGGCCTTGAGAGCAAAGACATAGATTAGAAGGTGAAATCTAGAAAATTGGGAACTGAAACAGAAGAAAAATATTCAACGAACATTTGGAGTTGAAGAACATTTACATCTAAGAGGTGGAATGAAAATTGTGTCAAAAGAAAAAGATTAGAAAATGGTGGTGGTGGTGATTGGTTCTGCGAAAGCAAAACAATACCACTAGTTTATTTATTTATGCAAGGGCCAGATGAACAAAGAGGTTGTAATTACCACTTTCAACACCATACATGTCTATTATCTATAAAAATGTTATATAAAACAGAATATATGTGATCAAAGCTCAGTTTTTTAAGAAAAGATTGCCTTTCATCTATCTTCTTTTCCAGTCTGATGGAACTTAGGATACACAACTTAATTGTTATGGGTAAGAGTATTCATGTATATAAACGGCTGCCATTTGAAAAATATACTACGTACTTGGGCAAGGAGTCCATATTCTTTTATTTTTTCAATTTCAATTTTTTATTTTTCAGGGTTATAATTGTATTATCATGCAAAACATTTCCATATTATTCTCTTTTTGTAGGTGAACAATCTTATAAAACCTTTTCATCTGCATTTCTACTCCAACAGTTCTTTCTCTAGAGGTGAATAGCATTCTTCTTCATAAAGTCCCTCAGAATTGTCCTGGATCATTATATTGCTTTTAGTAGGAAAGTTTATCATATTTGATCATTTAAAAATATTTCAGTTACTGTGTATAATGTTGTCCTGGTTCTGCTAATTTCACTCTGCATCAGTTCACATAACACTTTCCAATTCTTTCTGAAATCACTCTGTTCATCATTGCCTATAGCTCAATAATATTTGATCACCATCATATACCACATTCTGTTCATCCATTACCCAGCTGAGGGATATATGTTTAGTTTCCAATGCTTTGCCATCACAAAAAGCACAGATATAAATAATTTCATACAAACAAGTCCTTTCCCATTTCTTTTTATCTCTTTGGGATACAGACCTAGTAGAGGTATTGTTAGATCAAGAAGTATACATTCTTTTCTACTGCTCTGGGCATAATTACAAATTGCCCTCCAGAATGCTTGGATAAATTCACAGCTGCACTAGCAATGAATTAGTGTCCCAATTTTGCCACATGCTCTCCAAAATTTATCATTTGCCTTTACAATCATATTCGCCAATCTGCTATGTGTGAGGTGGTACCTCAGAGTAGTTTTAAGTTGCATTTTTTTTAATCAAGAGAGATTTAGAACATTTTTATAAGATTATTGATAGCCTTGATTTCTTCATCTGAAAACTGCCTATTCATATAATTTGACCATTTATCAATTGGAGAATGGATTGGATTCTTATGGATTTGACTTACTTCTTTATGTATTTGAGAAATGAGATCTTTATCAGAGAAATTTATTATAACAATTTTATCTGTTTGTTGCTTCCCTTTGTGAAGGGTTAAATTTTTGGGAGTAGGAGTTTAAACAAAAGTCAGGAGAGCAGTTTGGTAAAACACAAAACACTTAGTTTATTTTGAGGAAAGTTTGGATAGGAAATAGAAAGGAGGGAAGTGATCTTATACCTATATCTAAGATCCCAATCCTAACTAAAATTTTCTTAAAAGACCCTAAATCTATCTGCCTTCAAGGGCAGTATCTTCTGCCAGGCCAAGCCTGGCCTATCTACCTACTCTGTCTATCTAAGAATATACCCGCTATCTAACTACCTATCTATGTTAATCAATAAGCATTAATCAATCAGCACTAATCACCTTCCACCTCCTTAAATCCATTCCTCTTTACTCACTGTCAGTTATTTTTCCAACTGCCAGTTTTCTCTCAGAGACACAGACAGACACCTCTGCTCTCTAAGGAACCCAGAGACAAAAGCCCCTTTCAACTACCTGCAACTCACCTTTCAACTGTCAGCTACACCCTCCTAAGTGTCATCAACTGACAGCCTGCACAGCAAGGGGGCTCTTACTCAACAATCTTTTTACTCCCTTGCCTCTTAAAGGGAGAGATTTAGAAAACTCTTTTAATCTTGGTTGCATTGGTTTTGTTTGTACAATACATTTTTAATTTAATATAATCAAAATTATCCTTTGTACATCTTTTAATGTTCTCTATATCTATTTTGGTCATAATTTCTTTCCTTCCCTATAGATCTGATAGGTAAAATATTTTACATTGCCCTAATTTACTTACAATATCACTATTTATAAACCATAAGGCAAATTTTGACCTCATGTTGGTATTAGGTGTGAGATATTGAACTAAACCTAATTTTTGCCATATTATTTTCAATTTTTTGAGTTTTTTTTAAATAGTAAATTCTTATCCCCAAAGCTGGAATTTGGAGTTTATCAAACATGTGATTGCTGAGGTCATTTACCTATTATCTATTCCATTGAACCACCATTCTGTTTCTTAGCCAGTACCAGATTGCTTTGGTGATTACTACTTTATACTAAATTTTATGATCTAGTACTGCTAGGCCATCTTCCTTCAGGTTTTTTTTTCATTAGTTCTCTTGATAGTCTTGAGGTTTTGTCCTTCTAGATGAATTTTGTTATTTTATTTAGTTCTATAAAAAAGCTTTTGATAATGAAGGGTTAAAATGGTTTGACTAAATTTAGGAGTTAAAAAGTTGTTGTGGTCACTGTTTATAAAAAAGTTAAACTATGAGTCAGTAGGCTGTTTAGTATCTTTATTTATAGCAAGGTAGAAATATTAAAGTAGAAAATACAGGAAAGATGTAGAAAATATCACCTAGCTAAAAATACTCTAAATCTTAATCCTAGTGCCTCCAGACTGTGAATGCAAATCCGAAGGCGAATCTCACCAGTGCACTAGAGTGTCTCCAGTCAGGCTTTCCAGCAACTAAAATCCAACACCAGAAGAGGATGAGCCTCTTAAGCCAAGGAGGCAAGAGTCTCACCAGGGTGTATCACTTTTCAGCCTGAGTCTCCATTGTAGGAAGCTGAATCTTCACCAGAATCGAAAGTCTGGATCAGGAAGCCAAAATCTGAAGAGTCAAAAGACACAGAAAACTTCAGAGAGCCTTCAACATAATGAGGCCAAGACCACAGAGAATCTCACCAGAGCTCATACTCCTGAGGCTAAGAGCCACGAAGAAGGAACAAAGAATGCATGAATCTCTCTCATATTCCTGATTATATGCAGTTTTCTCCACCCATCAGCTCTCCTACTTACATCTCAGGAAACAATCACAGTCTTTCAATTTGCCTAGCACTTCCCTAGGGGAGGGGGAGGAGAGGAGTGCTTGTGGCCTTTTAAGTTGTGAACTTTCTTTGCTAGTGACTTACTAAGTATTAAGTAGGGGTGATTCAAGTTCCTGATTGATTAACTTAAAATAGACAAAGGGAATAAAAATTCCCTTTCACAATAGTTTGATAAGTATGACACTGAATTAGTTAATTAGTTTATATAGGATTGTCATTTTTATTATATTAACTCAGACTACTCATGAGCAATTAATGATTTTTCCAGCTATTTAGATCTAATTTTATTTGTGTGAAAAGTGTTTTGTAATTGTGTTCATATAATTCCTGTGTTGGCAAATAAATTCTCAAATATTTTATAATGTCTAGAGTGATTTTAAATGGAGTTTCTCTTTCTAATTCTTGCTGCTGAGTTTTGTTGGAAACATATAGAAATGGAGGATTATTTTATATCCTGAAACTTTGCTAAAACTATTAGTTACTTCAAATAGTTTTTGTTTGATTTTCTAGGATTCTTTAAGTATATCATCATATCATCTGCAAAAAGTGATAGTTTAGTTTTATCATTACCTGCTTTAATCCCTTTAATTTTCTTTTCTTCTCTAATTGCTACTCCAAGCATTTCTAGTACCATATTAAATAATAGTGGTTATAATAGGCATCTTTGCTATTATATCACTGCTGGAGTGAAGACTCCAGGCCTTATTGGAAAATCTTCTAACTTAACATTGCAGATGATACATATATATATATATATATATATATATATATGCTGATGGTTTTAAATAAATAGTAATTATTTAGAGGAAAGCCCCTTTTATTCCTGGGCTTTCTAGTATTTTTTTTAAACCCTTGTACTTCGGTGCATTGTCTCATAGGTGGAAGATTGGTAAGGGTGGGCAATGGGGGTCAAGTGACCTGCCCAGGGTCACACAGCTGGGAAGTAGCTGAGGCCAGGTTTGAACCTAGGACCTCCTGTCTCTAGGCCTGACTCTCACTCCACTGATCTACCCAGCTGCCCTCTAGTATTTTTAATAGGAATGGGTATTATATTTTGCCAAAGGCTTTTTCTGCATCTATTGAGATAATCATGTAATTTATGTTAGTTTGATAATATTAAACCATCCTTGCATTCCTGGTATAAATCCCTCCTGGTCTTAGTAAATAATTCTTGTGATATATTATTGTAATTTTTCCTAGCATTTTATTTGAGATATTTGATTTGATGTTCATTAAGAAAATTGGGCTGTAGTTTGTTTACTCTGTTTTTGGTCTTCCTGCCTTGGCAAAAAGTGCCATATTTGTGTCATAAAAAGAATTTGGCAAAGCTCCTTTGCTTATTTTGTCAAATACTTTGTATAGTATTGGGATTAATTGTTTTTAAATGTTTGATAGAATTCATTTTTTAATTCATATGACCCTGGGGATTTTTTCTTAGGGAGTTCCTTGATGGTTTGTTCAATTTCTTTTCATGAGGTGGGATTATTTAAGTATTCTATTTCCTTTTTTGTTAATCAAGGCAATTTATACTTTTGTAAATATTCACCCATTTCACCTATATTGTCATATTTTTTGCCATGTAATTGGACAAAATAGCTCTTAATAATTACCTTAATATTCTCTTCATTGGAGGTGACATTGCCTTTTTAATTTTTAATAGTTAATTTGATTCTTTTTCTTTTTTTATTAGATTAACCAGTACTTTATTTCTTTTATTTATTTTTCCAATGTACCAGCTCCTAGTCTTATTTATAATTTCAATAGTTTTTTAACTTTCAATTTTATTAATTTCTTCTTTAATTTTAAATATTTTCAATTTAGATTTTATCTAGGGATTTTTAATTTATTCTCCTTCTAATTTTTTAAGTTGGAAGCCCAAATCATTGATCTCCTCCCTCTCTATTTTGTTGCTATAGGCACCGAGGGATATACATTTCCTTCTGAGTACTGCTTTAGCTGTATCCCATAGACTTTAATATGCTGTCTCCTCATTGTCATTCTCTTCAATGAAATCAGTCATTGTTTCTATCATTTGTCCTTGGACATAACAGTTTTGAAGAATTAGATTATTCAGTTTCCAATTAATTTTAAATTTGCCTCCCCATGAACCCTTATTAATTATAACTTTTTTGCATTTTTTGCAGAATTTTTTATTTGAAGTAACATTAAAATTTATATTTATAGCATTCAAAAAAGAAATGCTTTATAAAATTCTAAAGTTTATTTACATAAGATAAACCTTAGTTTTATAATATAGTTTTTAAGATACATAAAGTTTTGATATTTAGCACAATTCTATTAAGAACTACTTATAAGATCTTTGATCACCCCCAAACTTCCCCCCTCCAATTACCTCCCCCTTCCTTTGTCTTATTCCCCTTCTATTTCTCTGTAGGATAAGATAGAATTCTATTCCCCACTGAGTATATATTTTTCCCTATGTGGGCCAGTTATGATAAGAGTAAAATTTAAGCATTATTTATTACCATTCTCAACATTCCATCTCCATAATAATTTTTATGCCTCTTTAAGTTAGATAATTTACATTATTCCATCATCTCTCCCTTCTCTTTTCTTTCAGTGCAATCCTCTTTTTCACCCCTTGATTATTTTTTTTACATATCATATCATCATAATCAATTTATTTCCCCACCCTCTTTATAAGTATATACCTTCTATCTACTCTACTACTAATGTAATAGTTAAAATTAAATTTTGAGGCTGCTAGTAGCTTTAGTAGTTTTATTACATCACAGTAGTAATAGCAGAGAGGAAATTAGGCAAGAGGTAGAGAATTTCCCATATAAATACCCTAATTGCCATTATGATGGATTGAAATTCACCACCAGCAAAGGCTCTGTCCAGTTCCAATCTTCAATCATAAGAGAAGGAGAGGGAGAGAGCATTCACTGTGTCTCAGCTTATGAGGAGTTTTCTACATCCACTAGCTCTCCCACATCACATCTCAGGAATCAATCATAGTTCCTTAATTTACATGGCACCACACAGAGGAACAGTGCCTGTAGAATCAGTTTCCCATCTCACTGATTTCAACTTCATTTCTCTGAGTCTATCTATCCCAGCTATGTCTATCCCAGCACATCTCAATGGTAAATGACTTCCATGTCACTGATTGATTACATCAAAACAAAGCGACATAAAGGGGGGAGGAGTTCCCTTCCCACACTAATAATATTTAAGAATTAGAGATATTATCTTTCCACATGGAAATACAAGCATGTTGAGCTAAATTAGTCGCTTGAATTTTCTCTTTTTTATTTACTTTTTTAGACTTCTCTAGGGTCTCATGTTTGGACTTCACATTTTTTATTTAGGTCTAGCTTATTCTTTAGGAATGCTTGGAAATTTTCTATCTTATTAAATGCCCATTCATTCACCTGAAAAAGTATACTCACTTTTGTGGAATAGGTGACTCTGGGTTGTAAACCTAGATCTTTTGTTTTCCCAAATATTATATTCCATACCTTCAGATCTGAGAATGTGGAAGCTACTAACAACTCTGAGGTACAACCTCATACCTAGCAGATTGGCCAATATGACAGCAAATGAAAGCAATAAATGTTGGAAGGGATGTGGCAAAATTGGGACACTAATACACTGCTGGTGGAGTTGAGAATTGGTCCAACCATTCTGGAAGGTGTAAGAACAAAGCAGGTTTTGGGATGGTGAAAACTATAGGTATACAGGCTTGAGTGGGGGATGGGTACAGGAGAGACAGTAACGGTTGAAGGTTCTCTCTTAAGATGTCACTGGGCCTGTTGCTCTGACTTGAAGGAGAAAGCCAGTGACTTCCCTAAGAAGAATTGATAGATTCTCTCTCAACTCAATGTTTTGGTTGAGAGAAAGAGTATCCCCACAAGAGAGGATGTTTTGGAATAAGTGAAGTTCACAATCAAGAATTAATGATTAAATAAGAAAGGGCCCACATAGTGACTCCTATAACCAATTGCCAATCCTCCTGGAATATGTAGGACATCTCAGGTTAAGTCAAAAATATTTATAGCTGTGCTCTTTGTGGTCATCAAAATTTGGAAAATGAAGGGGTGATTAGGGAATGACTAAATAAATTGTGGTATATGTTGGTGATAGAATTGTGCTGAAAGGAATAAAGAAATGAAGGAATTCCATGTGAACTGAAACAACATCTAGGAAGTGATGCAGAGCAAAAGGAGCAGAACCAGGAGGACATTGTACATTGTAAGGGGGAAAAAGGATTTGGGGGTTCAATATATTAAAAGGTGGTCACCAGGGGAAATCTTCTCAATTTAGGAATAACCTCAAGTCAAAATTGACTTTTATGGAAGTTTATTTACAATTAAGAAGAGAGAAAGGAAATAAGAAAATAAGAATCTAACACAGTAGGTAAATTGATACAATCCTCTAATTAATCCAGGTAGATCTAATTAACCCTCAGGAGAGAGTCAGAGGGCCAGAGGCCTGGAGGTGAATGAATCAAAACTTCATTCACAGAGTCTATTAAAAGAAGTTTCTTAAAAGAAGTTCAGGAAGATTCAGTTTTTAAACTCACCACGTGGAATTCAAAAGAAGATATTTAAAGTTGTCTCACCAAGGTCTCAATGTTCCAGCCAACACTCCTCCATGAACCAGAAGATGTCCTTCATCAGATGCTCTCTTCAACCAAAGACCTCTCACTCACTCAACTCCCTCTTTTTAAAGGGGTCACTTATATGTCACTTCCTGTGTCTTCCCCTAGCCTGGGTGTCCAATCAAAATAGACACTTCTCATAGAACACCTAGGGGGCAGTCAGTCAATTCTGATTTGTCACTCACTGTAGCACACCTAGGTTAGGACCTCCCAGAATTCGGATGTGCTCTCACCTTTGGTGATTAAATCTAAAGATGGGCAGTGTAGACTTAATCTAAGTATCACACCATAGAGACTGATACATTATGGCACAATGGAATGTAATGGACTTTTCTATCAGTAGCAATGCAATGCCCTATGACAATCTAGAGCAGCAGTTCCCAAACTTTTTTGGCCTACTGCCCCCTTTCCAGAAAAAAAAAATATTAGTTAGTCCCCTGGAAATTAATTTTTAAAAAATTTAATAGCAATTAATAGGAAAGATAAATGTACCTGTGGCCATCACCACCTCCCTGGATCACTGCAGCATCCACCAGAGGGTGGTAGCACCCACTTTGGGAATCACTGATCTAGAGGAACTTATAACACTTTTCATATCCAGAGAAAAAACTGTTGAACCAGAAATGCATTAGAAAAATATATGATCAACCACTTAGTGTGATAGGGATGTGTTTAGGATTTTCATGTTAAAGGATAACTCTACTTATAAATTACATGATTATAGGTTTTGAATAATGATATATGTATAACCCAGTGGAACTGCTTGTCATCTTGAGGAGAGGGGAGGAGAAAACAGTGGGTGGGGATCACAAATCATGTAAATATATAAAAAATTCTAAATAATAATTTAAATAAATAAATAAATTCAAACAAAAAAGATAATTTTCTCTAGTATCAGGTATTTTGATATAGCTCATATATATATAAGCTATACAGCTTATGTATATATATAAGCTATATCAAAATACCTGCTTTCTTTGTGAAGTGAAAGGTTTAGGAAAGGGAAATAGTTGGAGGGGGGAGAACACGAATTGCAAAATGTCAGAAAATAAATATTAAAAATTTATCAAGAGGTTTAAAAAATGAACCTCATTTGGTCATGTCCTGACTCTCTCTTGTCCTCTCATTCTCTCTCATTCTAAAGAAATACCTCATCAGTCTCAAAGAGCAACTTTCTTTCTCTTGGATTATTTGGACAACTACTAAGGTCTTCGATATCAAGGGTGGAACTGCTAGTAGATGATTTGCTTTCTAATGCATGTAGATAGTGCAACTGCTGATATATTTATTTGGAAGACTGAAAGATGTAATCCTCTAATTGATCTTGTGGTAATGCTAAATTTCTGGATGAAGGTGAGGAAGAGTCCTTATGTAGTTCTTATAAAATTAATAAATTGGAATTATGTAAATTAATTTACTGTGTCTATAGACTTTGATTTAGAGATTTTATTGATAGATATAGTTGATGAAGGTCATTCCCCAAAATAAAGGTTTCATATATATCAAAACATTTAGAACAGCACATTTTTCATGTTGAATAAAAAATCTGGAAATAAAGGATGCCCATTGATTGAGGAATGTTTAGAGAAAATGTAAAATATAAATGTAATGATACATTATTATTGTTTTGTAAGAAACAAGAAGTATAACAAACTCAGAGAAAGATAGAAAAACTTAAATTAATAGATGCAAAAAATTAAGCAGTCAGGAAGAAAATATTGACAATGGCCAGGAAAATGTAAATGGAAAGAAAAATCTCCAAAAAACAAAAAAATCAAGCATGAATCTTACTAAGTTACAAATAAAATGTTTAATACTAACATATAAAGATGAATAGATGTCTTTCTTAATCTTATGGAAGAGTAGGGGTTCCAAATGTTTATATATTGTATATTATCTTTTGTTTATA
Source organism: Gracilinanus agilis (assembly GCF_016433145.1). NCBI lineage: Eukaryota > Metazoa > Chordata > Mammalia > Didelphimorphia > Didelphidae > Gracilinanus > Gracilinanus agilis. The sequence goes on along the minus strand of NC_058130.1, from coordinate 468,395,917 downwards.
TATATATATATATACATATATATATATATATATATAACAGTTTTGCTGTTTGATTTCCTTTTTATTTTATTTGTTATTTTTTTAAAACCCTTACCTTCCATCTTGGAGTTAATACTATATATTGGCTCCAAGGCAGAACAGTGGTAAGGGCTAGGCAATGAGGGTTAAGTGACTTGCCCAGGGTCACAAAGCTGGGAAGTGTCTGAGGCCAGATTTGAACCTAGCACCTCCTGTCTCTATATCTGGCTCTCAATTCACTGAGCTACCCAGCTGTCCCATTTTCCTTTTTATTGAAAGCATGCTGTGTTATTTGCTATGTTTAGAGTAGGAAATTTAAGCTACATTAAAACAATATGTATTCATAAAGGTCTATTTTAAAGAGAAAAATAAAATAACACGATGAAAAATCATTTGCTTAATTTTATATAAGTAATAAAATCTATCTAAATATTCCTGTTACAAACATACTTTTCTACATATTAATCCCATACAAACATACACAAGAAGTATATAGAGAATGGGATCTTAGTTCATTTGCAGAAGTATATTCTTTTACATGACATCACTTAAAATATTCACTCTTTCCCCCCCTCAATTGTCCATCAACTCCTCATTAAGTGCTCCTGTTTTCCCTTCAGTCTATTTTTGGAGTTGAATAGAGGTAACACTTTTTATTTTGTACAGAAGATTCGTTACTGCCAAGGTAAATAGGGTGGTGGGAATTTCTAGGAAAGGAAAAGATGGAAGTGGATTCAGAAGATTCATTACCTTCTCCCCTCTGTAAGGAGCAACCATGGATTACACCCCAGTTGGATTCTTAGGTTACACCTCTGCCTTTCCAAAAAGGGTGTTTTTAAGTATAATAAGTATATTCCATCCCTGATAAGAAACCATTACTCTGATAAAGTGAGATATAGTGCACAAATTCACATCTTTCTCTCAAACATTTTTGAATCCCTAATCTTTCTTAAAATAAGTTTCATTTCTGAAATTCCTACATTCAATTTCCATCAGACCTAAAATTTTGTCTCTTTCATCTTTGTTGTTCTTAAGTACTTTACAATCTATAGAAATATTTGTTAGTTTGTTTTTGGATCTACATTTAGTTTCCATGTGATACTCCAATTCTTCCGGTCTTCATTTTAACATGTGTTGTGAGGGCCAATCTCTATGATATCTCTTCTTCACGTCTGTCCCAGAAAGATATCTTTTGTATCAATTTTACATAAATGGATGTCGCAGAATCCCTGACTCATTTGGCAGGAACAAACTATTCCAAATTATCTACTTCTCCTCTTTACGCTTACAGAATGATCTCTTCTCTGATGACACCCATACGTCTTCAGCATCAGATTGTTCATTCACTCCATTCTTGGACAATTTTCATACCAAGTTGAATCACTAAATGTTCAATGATTCTTCTTTTATCTGTATCTTCCACTCTTTAGTGTCCTGATTAAGGTTACAACCTCTCTTTCCTTTTATATTAAATTTTTTCCTCTTTGTTTCATCCTTGAATCCCATTTACATTTGTTTCCAAAGACATCCCATTCTCCCTGATAAAGCAGTATTTAAGTTTACTTAACTGTTTTGGTAGATAGACCACTTGGTGCTCATGTGGCTATTACTGTTCCCTAAAGCAGTTTGGGGAGAAATAAAATTTCAATAAGTTGAGTGTTTCTTTTTATCTCTAGTCCACAAAACAATGCTGCAAATAGTACTTAGTAAATGTTTGTGGGGTGATTTGAGATCTAGCATACCCTCATTAATTGACTAGAATTCTTTTTCTTTTTCTACACACATTCCTATTTGTAGCTCATGTTTCTATTTCTTACAGTGGCATTTATTCTATTGGATGGTAAATTGCTGAGAGTTCTTTGAACAAGATTTTATCTTTAGACTTTATTGAAAATAGGAACAGTTAATTTGTTTCAAGAAGGTCTATATAACACAAAGTTATTGTTTATGAAATGTCTCATGGATAATTCAGCTACTTTCCATTTCATGTCTTTTTAATTCCAATTTAGAATATTTTCTATCTTTCTGATTCTCTGGGGGGAAATTTTTTGTTTGAAATTGCTCTAACAAGGAAAAAAAGGTAGTATGGATTCTTTATTTTTCCCAGAACTGACATGTCCAGAAGTCACTTATAAGAATCACAAAAATGTCTTCTCTTTATTAATTTTTCTATTGATTATTGCCTTGAGTTATGTTTGTAAGAAGGAATTGAAATTTCATCAATCATATTCCTACCTTTTTATTTTTACCTCCAGAGTTAATCCGACCATCAGATCCTGGGAAGCCATCAGTACAAGATTTAAGATTTGATATCAGCTGAAAGATGACCCTTTACCTCATTCATGGCCCAGATATGTCTATTGTTGGTTTCTTCTTTTTCTATTAGAAGTGGATTTTATTTTACATTGACTTATTTCTGGCTATTAGTCTTCATTAAAGAGTGAAGAAGCAGTCAGACCTCAAACATTTTCAAGAGAATGATTTTCCTGTCCCAAATATGTAAGCAATTTAGTCTTATAATAAAATATATAGATTTTTATAAAATATTCACAATAAAAGACTAATATTGCCTTACACATTTAAATGTGTATGGAACGGAAATAAAAGATCAATTTATATTTATACATTTTGTGTTTTGAAAATTAATCAGGTTCTTGTTTCTTATAATTAATTGGGAGAAAATAATGATATCCTATACCTAAGTCAGTAAGCTATCATTTGGAGTCAAATATGGAAGTATTTTATAAATGTGTTTGGGGAAATTTCAATCTAAAAGAAGGTAAAATGCTTTTTTACATTAACAGTGAAATACCTATCTAAATGAATAATGAATTAATTGTGATTAGAAACTCAGATTGCACAAATTCAGATTCTGGAATGGAAAGTAAGGAGCTAAATCAAAATAATCATAAAACCTGTCAAGCCTATGGGCTAGATTAATAAGTTGCCTCATTCCCAAATTTCTCATTTATTTCATACACCACATTGAAACAGGAGTTTATTAGCAGCTCACTAGAGAGCCAATCATGATGGATTAGAAACAGGTTAATATATATCAAGTCAACTGTAAAAATTTTATTACTATGGCAATTGTGTTTTTAAATGAGTATCTTTACTAAAAGGTAAATATACCTTTTTTCTAATTGTACTATCCCAAATTTTGATTTTTTCTAAACTAGAAAATTCAATATTCCTTTTACTAAACCTTAAAACTGGTCTTACTTCCTAGCAAATAAAATATGCTATCAGGTGTACTGATAAAATTTAGAAAGGAAAACAGAATATATTATGATAGGACTTTGGCTCAGAAGGAACACAATTAGAAGGGTGTCATTCCTTTTCATTTCAATGCATATGTGTATACATAGATGTATACATCTATACACACATTTACAGCTTTTAAGTCTCTTATTTTCAAGGATTCTGTCAAAAACTCTTACTCTGCTTTCTTAATGTGAGACTACCCATCACAGACTAAGAATTTAAAACAGAACATCAGTCATTTTCTTCATCACAAAGATATTTTATTTTATTTTTTCCTCTATGTATTTTGTCCCTAAAAATAGAATATTGACCTTCATTAAAAGAAAAAAAAACAGAATACCTCATCTTTTTCCAATTGTTTTTTTTAGTGATGACTTTTTTAATTAGATGCATAGTATTTATTATTTTTGTTTTTATTCTGGAACACTTTTAATATGTTGAGTAGAAGTGGGGAGGGATACAGGAAAATCTGTTGAATAATGCTGAATGTGCAGCAAGAAAGTTCTATCTATATAAGCCAAAGCAAGTTATTTCCATTCTCTGAGCTTCAGGTTCACCTTCCATAAAATCAATCTAATCATGCCTATTGCAGTAATCTTATAGACTTTTTTTGAAGAACAATTAAGAAAATATAAAGTTACTAGAAGTTATCAAGGGAATTTTCAAATGAGTAATTAATAATCACTTGAAAATGCTCAACCTCTCTTATAATCAAAGAAATGAAAATTAAATAAATTTTTAGAACTTTTCCCACTACATATATACACCAATCAAATTAACAAAAATAATTATAATGAATCTCAGTGTTGTAGGCTTTAGGAGAGCACAAATACAGTCATCAAAAGTAATATTTCAAACTCATAGAATATTTTGGAAAGCAAATGTATAGTTTGTCCTAATCAGGAATAATTTATTAAGGATCTATAATACTGTACATGAATTGTTGTAAAAATAATCGTAGCTTTTTGCTCACTAATTCTGTTGCAGAAAATATAACCTGAAAATGTTATGAACAAAAATAACCATACATAAAATATTTGCATATAAATATCAGTTATAATTACAAAAGTACAGCAACTCTGAAATAATAATTTGAGTTTAGAAGTTTTATAGATATTTTGATAAACTCACATAGTGGAGGGTCTTTGGAAGTTTTTCTTATTTTGCTGCCAGTAAACATTTGTCAGATGCCTACTATGTACACACCTGACTTATGCTAACTGGAGGTGATACAAAAAGTAGCAAAAGATAATTTTTGCTCTCCTGGATCTTATAAAATAATAGTGAAAATATAACAGATAAATATGTACAAAGATTATATAAAGAATAAATAAGGAATACTTGGAGACAGAAGACACCAGGGTTAAGGGGAGTTGGGAAAGCCTTCCTTCCATTAGAAAGTTGTAGTTGGGACATGAAGAAGATCAGGGAAACCAAGAAGGAGAGATGAGGAGATCATTTTGAGGATTAGGCATAATTAGAGTAAGTGACCAGAGAGTCATAAGATATAGTGTCTAGCTAAAGAAACAACAGAAAAGCTAGTGTCACTGGATCAAGGAGTGTGTGTTTAGGAATAAGGTGTAAGAATAAAGGAAAAGATGGGGAGGAAAGTAGGTTTTAACATGCTTTAAAAATAAGAGTTTGTGTTTTATGCTGGAAATTAATGTGCATGTGTGTGTGTTTGTGTGACATGTGTGAATCCACACTTTAGGAAAAAAACATAAGCACACTCACACAAAGTAAATTATAAAATAACTTCATGGAATAGTAACAGTTGGGAGGTTTAGAAAATTAATTATCTTTCAAGAGGTAGGTCCTAAGTTGAGCTTTAAAGAAAGCCAGGTTAGACACTAGAGGCACAATAATGGATTTATCAGACAAAGAGATGACAATAACCAGGGTAGTGGTAGAGCATCAATATTTTTTTTACGGAAGTACATCAAAGACACAGACATGGACTAGTTTATGTGCCATGAAAGCAGAATTGATGAATAGATTAATGAATGAAAAAGTCCTTAATATATGCTCATATTGTTCCAGAGATATGCCCATATTGTTTCTGGGCAAGTAAATACAAAAGCAATATTTTCCTTGTCCTCAGTGACAATTATGTAGTTCTTAAAAAAAAAGTTGTTTTATGTTTTCACCAGAAAATACCATAACTGTTTCTCCCACATTGATAAATTTGCTGTATATCCTTCCATTTTCTTTATGTATTTGAAACTATGCAATTTAGCATATATATGTACATATGTACATATATATAATGTTTAGTATTAATATAATTTCATTATATATGGTTATTTTAAGCATACTAATTTTCCTATTTCTTCCTACTGATATTTTGCTTTTTCTGATGGGGGATAACTATAATCAATAGTGAAATTTATTATTTAAATACAATTTTAATCCATTTAACTCACTAAATTCTGCATATTAGTTTAGATGTATTTCTAAGATACAATAGGTTATTGGGCTTTACTTCCTTATCCTGTCTGATATTCTTTTGTTTTATTTTATTTTTTAATCATTTTAGATATAAAATGACTTTGTTATGCTGTCTTCTGCCATTAATTTTTATCTCAACCTATTCTTTTTATTAACTTTATAATATTCTCTTATGAGCCTTAGCCTTTAAACACTGAAGAGATTATGATTCTGTTGCTGTTTTACAATGAACTTGTGGAGGTTGCATTACTTATTACTGTATATCATTTACCAAAATTTTGTCATAAGTATGAAGTCACTTTATCATGTTAAATAAATGTTAAGGAGACAGTTGTAGCAGAAGGATAACAAAAATTACACATTGCCAATGTATCAAAGTATCAAGTCTAATTTGGAAGCCTGGAGATCTCAGATCTTTTAATTCATCCTCAAAAAGGGAAATATATCTTCAGGTTATCCAGAGAATTTACCATAATATTGTGTGTACAATTAATTCTTGTTAAGACTAAGCCAAGTTACTTCATTTCTTCATTCGGATGAGCTAATATAAAACTCTACACAAGTGATGGTGAACCTTTTAGAGATCTGAGAGACTGAGCGACCAAAGTGTAAACCTCCTGCCAATGTGAGCACCTCCCACTATGCTTACCCTAGACAGGAGAGGGAGAAAGCAATTTAAACAAAGGTCAGCGAAACATTTGTTGAATGTTTTATAAGAGATTCTTTCTCCACATGTGGTATATAGAGAGCTTCTAGTTATAAGAATTTAAAGTACAAATTTATCATGGCTAGAAGATCTAATTCAATGCACATTATTTTATTACTGGTCTAGGAGATAACAGAAATATTGACAGAAAATACAAAGATGTTTTCTTAAAAAATTATTATCTATCTAGCACTTCTGAAAACAGAAATAGAATGGAAGACAGGAGACTGCTAACTCTTTGGCTCAGAATTACTTTGTTGACCCCTTTGATGCCAATTTCCCTTTTTTGAAAATGTAATAGGGAATAAAGCATGCATTATTTTCAATAATATCTTATCCAATAACAGTTTATAACTGTTAGTAAATTTTTAAAGTTATTTTGCAATTTTTATCTTATTTTTGACTGAACATGTGATATCATAAGCATAAAAAATTCCAAGTGATGAATTCTGACAATACAAATAAATCTTGTCTTCAATTACCTTAGAGAAGTATTTAATTGGCAAGCTAAAATCTGGGAAATCTTACATATAGGCTCAAGATAATTACTGAGTTATATCCATACCATGGAAGATTAATTAACATTTCCAAGAATAATTTTATATTTATTTTTTGTCAGTATTCTGACACTAAAAACATTAATACCCATGAGCAAATTATAAATATTAAGTTCCAATGGCACAGAATTCAACTCACAGAATTAATTAAATAGATCCCCGTAATCAAGTCATAGAGTTTTACTTAAGAATGTAAATTATGATGCTTCTTCACAAGGCAAATAAAACTTGATTTAATAATATTTACAAAGAAAAATGGATGCAGATGTGTTTTTTCTGAGGACATTTTTATCTCTTTTGAACTTGGAGAAATAGGTAATATGGGAGATGGCATTAACTGAGTCAAGTTGATTTTCACTTTTTTTTTTTTACAACTTTTCAAAGAATAAAATTTATTTACAATTATCTCAGCCTCTCCCTTGCTATACCAGAGAATACATCAGCGATGATTCTGATATGTATATTTAAATTATTCTTCCATTACTAAATGTGTAACTGTATATGATATTCCCTTGATTCTACTCATTACACCATTCATTATTCCTTATAGGTCTATCCAAGCGTTTTTTTAATTAGCCTGCTCATTGTTTCTTGTGGCATAGTATATGTACAATCATATACCTCAATTTGATAACCTATTTCCCAATTGGCATCCTCTCAGTTTCTAGGTCTTTGCCACCAATAACAGAGCTATAATATATATTTTGGAACATATAAGTTATTTTTTTTTCTGATTTCCTTTGGAACCAGACCCAGGAATGGTGTTGCTAAGATTAAGGGTATATAGAGTTTTATAACTCTCTGGGTTAATTACAAATTGCCCACTAAATGGTTGGATCTGTTGGATTAGTTCATAGTGTATTAGTGTTCTCATTTTTCTATATCTCTTTTAATGTTTGTAATTTTAGCCAATCTGGTGAATGTGAAATAATATCTCAGGATTATTTTGATTTGTATTTTGCTGAGAGCCTCTCAGAGAAATAGGGACCTCCATCAGGATCTATCGAATTAATGTAAATGGCAAAGCCTTGCATTGATCCCTATTGTCTGAAAATGAGGCCACAGGATGGATGGATACTCAATCAGACCCCTCTGTGTGACTCTCTTCCGATTAACACTTTTTATTATTAAAATTATTATAACCTATATTTTTAGGATAGCCTCAAGTTTTGTAGTATAGATATAAATTTTCCTTATAGAGATCCATTTATAGAATTTCCATTATAGAATTCTCCTTGATACTCAACCAGCATTGAATGAGTTAATAACTACACCTTCAGTGAAATAGCAGGAGCTGCTTTTCTTACTGTTTTAAAAGCTTGAAGGACACAACATCGCAAAATCAAAACATAATACACTCTCACTTCACTTTCTCACACTGAATTTAATCCTATGAAACCAAAACATTTTCACACTTTACTAACTTTCCCACTTTAGACTTGTCCCCCTGAATTTGGGGGTTCTCACACTTTAATACACTTTTGAAATATGTTGAAGGTTCTTTTTGTAAAAATAAAACTTAGATAAAGTAGAATTTTGGTAGCTTTGGGGCATGTTTAGTCTTAGTGTAATCTATATGTAAGATTTTGTAGAAAAATTTTAGGTGTGCCAGCTTAACCAGTATAACCTTGAGTTTTTCTCTGATTTGAAAAAAATGTACATTTTCGCGGCATTTGTGTGACTGTGAGAGAAAGGTGTAAAAATAAAGATTCACAGGAAGTCTGAGAGAACAGGTTCCAGAAATCCACTGTGTCTCTTACTCTCTCTTCCTCCCTCTTGGTTAAATCATCATACCTCTCAAGATAACTGGAAACTGCTGGCTGGATTCCAGCAGTATTTCTCTATGTAATAATAAAAAGAGAGCCAGTAACCAATGTTATGATAGAAGGGAGAGAGAGAGAGCCTATGAGGTGAGACTCTCTTCTAGCTCTCCCCTCTAGTCTAATATATACTGGCAGACTTTGAGGTGGTGTGACCTCGAAACTGGGTGACCTGGATGGTTGTGCCGCCCCACAGGAGTTGGGGACAAGGCTTCCCTATAAGATGAGGTATGTGGTACCTCAATCCCATTCTGAATGAGAGTGGGGTTCACATAAGCTTCCCGTGAAGTCAGTCAAGTTCACAGTAGGTCGTCTGGCTTCAAGATGGAAGCAGCCAGACCAAGCTCCCCTCCCCTTTGTTGTCTCTTAACACTCCAGAATGCTATCTGACTAATGAATGGCTTTTATTATTTACAATTCAGGGATTGGGGAAAGGAGTAAAGGGCAGAGGGATTTGGGGTGCCCTCTTCTCTATTTCCATGGGGTCCATCACTCAGGAGGGAACCTTTGGGGTTCCCACTCCAAAGCTTCTTCCCCCACCCCTTCTCCTTTTGTTTCTATTTCTATTCTTTTCTATAATTTTAAGTTTTGATTGAAAGGGGGTCTCTCAGCAAGGTTGGGTAATGGGGGAAGGAGACTAAGAGATTGCCCCCAAAATAGATTCCAAACACTTAGCTGACTCGATGATTGAAGTCTTGCTGGGTGAGATGCAATGGAATCTTTGACTAGGGAATCAAGGTTCAATGTCCAAAGAAAGATCCTCAGGAAGCCTTCATGACTGGATCTGAGCTGGGAAGTCCTCCTCCTCTCTCCTCCCAGACCTCCGCTGGAACACCCTTTCCTCTCCTTCCTCCTTGGAGAAATTCCCAGAGTCCTCTCTGGTCTCAACTGCCAGTAACTGTCACCAACTGTCAGCCACTCCTTCTCTGGCTCCTTGTGTCCCATTCCCTTGCACAAATCCCATCCTTACAGCTAATGTGTAGTTGTTTTGATCTATCTATCTATCTATCTATCTATCTATCTATCTATCTATCTATCTATCTATCTTATATATCNTATCTATCTATCTATCTATCTATCTATCTATCTATCTATCTATCTATGTATCTATCTATCTATCAGTCTTATATATCTGTATGTCTGTCTGCTTTAATTTCTTCAGTGAAAATTGTCTCTTTATATTATTTTCCCATTTATTTAACTAGGAGATAGCTCTCATTCTTCTAAATTTGACAAAGTTCTCTATATATTTTAGATATGAGATCTCTATCTGAGAGATCATCTAGGTTTTTTTTTCTCAATTTTCTACTTTCCTTTCAATCTTGGCAAAATTTATATGTACAAAACATTTTTCAATTTAATGTGCTCAAAATTATCCATTTGACATACAGCAACTCTCTCCATTTCTTGTTGACTCATAAATTATTACTCTCCTCTCCATACATCTGATTGGTAAAGTGCTCCCTGTTCTTCTAATTTACTTATATACTTATATAGCTAGATCATAAATCCATTTTTATCTTATCTTAGTGAATGGTGTAATATATTGTTCTACACCTAGTTTCTATCATAATACTTTCCAGTTTTTCCAACAATTTTTTCAAAATAATGATTACTTATCCCCTCCAAAAAATGCATCCATGCTTTTGTCAGATAAAAGGTTAAATTACTATATTTTACTTCTCTTTGTTGTATGTTTATCCTACACCACTAATCTACCTTTTTATTTCTTAGCCAATATGAGATGGTTTTAATATGTACTTTGTAATTATACAATTTATTTTTTTTTACATTTTTGAAAGTTTAATTAATTAATTAAATTAGTAGAGACTATTTTCCCATAGTTACATGAATCATGTACATTGTTTTTTTTGAGACATAATACTATCATACCCTTCATACTATAGGGTAAATATAATTTTTATGTGTACTGGGAAACAAAAGAAAATTTATGACTCACTTTATTGCAATATTCACTTTATTGTGGTGGTCTGGAACTGAAACCAAAATATCTCCAAAGTACATCAGCATCTTTTTTTTTTTTTAATCCTTAACCTTCCTTCTTAGAATTAATTCTGTGTATTGGTTCCATGGCAGACGAGTGGTAAGGGCTAGGCAATTGAGATTAAGTGACTTGCTCAGGGTTACACAAGCTAGGAAGTATCTTAGACCAGATTTGAATCCAGGACTTTCCTGCATTCTCAAACTCCTGGCTCTCAGTTCCCTGAGCTGTCCCCACTTTGGATTTTTTTCTGAGAAAAGGATAGGAAAGCCTTAGACATACTGAGTACCAAATAACACATAAAAA
>NC_058130.1:468353174-468380287 GCF_016433145.1 Gracilinanus agilis | reverse complement strand
TGAATTATATATATATATATATATATATGTATATATATATATATATGTGTGTGTGTGTGTGTATACATATATATGATATAGCAAATTTTTTTTCTATCATTAATGGAAAGTAACACAAAAAAAATAAAAATAAATCACTTCATTCTTAGACTGGACTGTTTTAATCAATGAAAGAAATTTTCTTTTTTTAAAAAGCACACTATGCTAAAATATACTGTACATATTGAATTAAGAATATTTCATTTGTATACAGATAGAACAATACTGGAGAGTAGAGAAATGTATTTCAGATAAGAGCGTTGGATAAGGCATTAGAATGAGAATTTGTTGGGAAAATATTCCTAGAGCAGTTGGGTGGTTGGGACATAAAATCTTTTCCTTATAAGCAAAACAGATATTACAACAGAAAGTTTCCCAGTCTCTATGAGTTATCTCCTCCAAAGTTTTTAGAATGACAAGAAATATTTTCATTATAGATGTGTTGACTAGTCTAAGATACTTAAAATATGCAGTAAGAAGTCCATAGAGATTATAACAAACCTAGACAAATAATAGAAATGCAATTCCAATGCAACTGAATAGGGGAGTAAGCAAAGAGGAAAATTAAACTTAAGCTTTGCTTTTGGATTTCTTGAATTGATATACTATTTACGATGGAGTTTCCATAGAGAATGTTTATGACAATTTATGATTGAATAAAACAGTAAAAGCAGGATTGGTTGTTCCATCATCTATGCAATCAGAAATATAATAAGGAAGCATCGCCATCTAGAGGTTACTAATTCAAATTACCATAATGTGATTTAGAAGGAAACTATTTCCTCCTATTGTTTGTTTAAACAATCTGTAAAGCATGCTTATAAAAGTAATATCTGTTTTAAAGTATAAGGTTCTATATCTAGTGTTATAGATATAACTATTGTCATAGCAATATCCAAGAGCTGTATCCTATATATTTTGTCAGTCTTTCCTTAAAGGGCATCGAATCCATTCTTAAGACTTAATTGTTCCCAGGAAATTAGAGCTGGGAACACTTACATAGACTCTTGATGGCTCAAATACAAAAGCTAGTACTGACTGAGTCAGAAACTCCTTCCTCAGTCTTGTGACAGGCCAATCGCTTGGCTTGTATGGAGTCAAGGAAGCTGAATAAAATTGCATCAGTTCTATATAGTTGAATATCCTTCTTATGCTTTGTTGAGGTGGATATTCTATGTTAAAAAAAACCAAAACAACATAAAATGCTTCAATTACCTTTGTCAATGTAAAGTTTGGCCAGATATTTCTCTTCCCCCTCTTTAGTGTTGTCAGACATTTGTAAAATAGCCCTCCCCTCCTACCCAAGAGATGATAATGGTCTCTGGAAAGTTGATAGTTTTCTGATGTAGATTCTCACTCTAGTATGAATCATAAATGTGGTTTTATAATGTCTAAGTTATAGAAGATAAGAGTTCAAGTTGATCACCTGGCACTTCTTAGGTATAAGGCTTTAGGATTTATCTAGTAAGTTAAAGGTAGGCTAGGAATCTGATTTGACAAGGTCTACTGATTTCATCTTTATAACATTTCTCTAAAAAACCCATAGCCTTATCTAACGCTGTCACAATTCTAGTGTAGGCCCTCATTATTTCATGCCCGAATTAATGAAATAACCTCCTAATGGGTTTGCCTGACTCAACTCTTTCCCCACTCTAATCCATGTTCTATTTAGCCACTAAAGTACTAATCATTTCACTCCCCTTCTTGATGGACTATAGTGGTTTCCTACTGAATCCATGAGCAAATTCAAAATGTTCTATTTGGCATTCAGGGCTCTTTATAATCTCCTTCCTACTTTCTAGGGTTTCCTAATAGGTACTATTTTATCCAGTGACACTGGCCTCCTGGCTGTTACTCCAATAATCCCTCACCATTGAACATTTATTCTGTCTGAACCCCAAGCCTGAGATGTATTCACTCTACTACTCAACCTACTGACTAAAGATTCCTTTAAACTCGAACTAAAGTCCCACAAGAAGCCTACCTTAATTCTTCTTAATTCTGATGCCTTCCCTGTTTTAATTATTTCTATTTATCCTCTTCATTGTTTGCTTGCTTTGTGTATATATGTAGATAGGATTATATTATGATCTCCATGAAAGCAGGTACTATCTTTTTCCTTGTTTTGTGTCTCTAGTATTTGGCATAGGGCCTGTCATAGAGTAGGCACTTAATAAATGCTTATTTATTTTATTGATTGAAATTAAGGAGAAAAAGAAGAAGGCTTAAACAATCCATGAGGATTTTGTTTTTTGTATTTATCTTTTTAAAACAACTGTAATTTAAAAAAAATTAAAGATAAGATAATTTCATTAATTATCTTTTCCCTGATATTTGCACTTCTTTTACATTTATTTTTAGAAACTGTATAATTCTTCATGGCTTAAAAAAACAACAAAAAAAAACTTTCAGTAATGCCTCAGATATCTTTTTATTCCTAATTTACCTCAGATTTCCATGGGATTTTTTGAGTTGCCTCTTGAATTCCTTTGTTTTCTAGAAAATATCATTGAAATACTGTCTGTATTGTCTTTAAATAAATAAAAAAAACCCTCTTCCTTCTGTTTTAGAATCAACTTATTCTAAAGCAGAAAAGCTATAAGGTCTAGGTCATGGGGGTTAAGTTACTTGCCCAGGGAGACATAGATAATGATCCTCTTCCTTGGTATAGTTAATATCTGATTGAGTTGAATCAGTAGCTGATACTTTTTTTCAAGGTTGGGAGTAAAAATTCCAGGACTTGTGTGAGGAATCTTAGAGTTCTTTAACCTAAGGGTTACCTCAGACATATGGAAAACTGATTGTACTTCTCACAAGGTTGGGTCTAGTCAGTAGCTAATGCTTGGTGCAATAAAATGAGGTAGAAGCAATAAGTAGCATAGAGTGCTTTGCAAAGACGTTAAAGATTTAAATTATCCACTTAATTGTAAAGCTCTTAACCAATCACTTTCTTAATCTGCAGATTCAGGATTAATATGTCTACCTCTTTTTACAATTCTCTTTCTCTCTCTGTCTCTCTATACTTTTCCTTTTTCTTTACATATTATTAAAATAACTTTATTCTTATTTATGCCAATATTGGATATGGAAATAATTTCTTATTCAAAGGGGAATTACATAATTCCCAAACTAAGTATAAACATATACTTTTACTTCTTTTAGTTTTAGTTAATGAAACTTCTTTTTCTTAAAATTATTTACATTTATCTTAAACCATATGCAGATTGTTTAAAGTAACATACTTTGTAGGATCTCAGAACAATTTTCTTTTTCATTGCTATTTTAAGCCTTTAAGCAAGATTTGTAGGCTTCTACATTAAAACAATAGATATCCATTTACATCTGTCTGACTTCCTGTTGGTAATTGGACTTCCTAACCACCCTTTAAAAGGATAAATGGATTAAATTTATAACTAAAATGTCCTGGAACTACAAATAAATTCTCTTCTTTTCTTGCAAATAATCATTCTCTCTTCTTTGATATCCTTAAGGGATAATTCACTTTCATCTACTGCCTACTTCATCTCAAAGGTCTTACCCTCATTTGGATGCCTTGAGCATAAAATTTACTAACTATGACAATCCCTTCAATTTGGGGCTTATAAATCTTAATTTCTTTAGACATGAATCTTTTCTCTCCCCAGCACAATAGACAAAGTCAAGCATTACTACTTCCCCTGTATTAAAAATAGCTTTTTTTTTAAACAGGTGTTAGGAAGTCTATCTTGGCTCTCCCCATCATGAGTGAGAATTGCCTGTTCATTTTTCCACTGTCTTCCAGTTTCCTATGGTTTCAGTGATCTGCCAGCTTATTACTTGCTTAGTTCCTTGCTATAGTGTTTGCTCCTTAAAAGCACTAATACAAAATAATTTAATTGCCCCAAACTGTGCTTTTTTCCCAATGTCTCAGCATGTCGCACAAAATCACTATGCTAAAGAAATTATATAAAATTACATTTTTTCAAACAATTGGAAACATTTTTGCTTACATATTTTCAATCATAAAACTTTAGAGAAAAAACATATGAACACAAATAAAAGTACTATTCTGTAGTACTTTCCAATGTTTGAGAATTCAACAGAAATTATTTTTTAAAAAAGACCAATAATCTTAGAATGAAGGATTATTGAAATCAATTGTGTAAATTTTCCTAAGTAATATATTTGTAATTTAGATGGGAGAAATCATTTTCATGAATTTGTTTTATCCACAAAGATAGGAAGCAGCTCTTGGTTCTTTGATAAATATGATAAAAGGAGATTTATAGGCTATATTTCAAAGAGAAACCATTGTTATGAAATTAGGTCATGGCATTTCCCTTCATGTTATTCCTACCTCATTTCAAACACTGAAATATTAAGTATATTGATGAAATTCAAGGATACTTCCAGCTTTGAATCTCATGGTAACTTTACTAGTTCTTTTTATCCTAATTACTAAAAATCTTTGCTGCATATACTACTTGATGGAGTTGTCATGCCCGGGTTTTCATTCTTCAATATATATCTTGGACAGATATCATAAATGCATCAGAATTGTAAAGGAAGAGGAGAGGGTATTCAATTACTTTGGGAAAATTACAAAGACCTTTTTAAGTATCTGAAGTTTTTCTATTAATGGTTTTCATAGTCATCTTCTTTCAATAATTATGTAAGATGCCAAGTCTTTCTATAGAACACAACATTCTGAATAATTTAAGGTAGAAATCACATAAAGGGAAATAGAGAGAATAATGGTGGCTATTGTGAAAAGAGAATTCTTTGGTCTTTATGTCTATTCTGAGTTTATACTTGTAAAAAGGGAATCCTTTATTCTCTTTGCCTAGTTGGAGTTAACACTTTGGTTAACAGTAACTTAAGTACCCCTACTTAGTACCTCTCTAGATTGTGAAGTCAGGATTAACTCTCCTTTGTCTACCTTTTGACTGAGTCAACAAAAGCTTGAACTAGGTGGAGGATCTTGTAAACTACTTAGAGCAGTGATAGGCAAACTATTCCCCCAGGGCCAGATCCAGGCTATAGTTTGCCCATCACTGCCTTAAGCAATTCCCTAATCACTATGCCCCCACATCTAGATGTAGTGATTAGGGAATTGCTTAAGGCAGTGATGGGCAAACTACAGCCTGGATCTGGCCTTGGGGGAGTAGTTTGCCCATCACTGACTGACTTAGAGAATTCATACCTTTAGAAACTCAATCAGCTAGGAAACTGTGAACCCTTTTGATGAGAATGTACACCTCCAGAAGGTGAGAAGTGGATTCCACAGACACTGCCCCATGGGCAGTACTGGGCAATTTGGAATTTGTGATTGCCCTTTGTGAAGAGGGGAAGGGACATGAAGTCATTATAAAAGGCCTTGAATTTCTGGGACTGGGGAGGTCAGCTTCAAGAAGAAAGTCAGCTTAAGGAAGAAAGTCAGCCTCATGAGTCACCTTCAGCTCAAATCATCATCTTGACCTGCCTCTTGGAGGGAACTTGGGTGAGTGGATAGCTGGCTTTCCTTTTCTGTCTTCTGGAGAGAGTTTAATTCTGGTTAAAGGTCAACAAGTCTTGGCTGAGTTGAGCACCAAAGTAATAATTAGTTATATAAGCTAATGTTTTCTCTACCCTTTTGTATTTTTCTCCTTTCACTCTTTCCACCTCTATTGTAAATAAAAGGTATTAAAGGCCATTTTGACTTTGAGCAATAATACTTTGATTTGGAGACAATCATTATTATTTATAAGTTTTATATATTTTAGTCAAACCATTAATTTTTAATTCCTACACTTTAGGGCAAGGAAGAACCCACTAATAACAAGAAATTATGAGTGGTATAAGCAATTCCAAGGAAATGTACAGCAAAAAGAAAAAAAAAAGCTATATCAAATAGGATATTCCAATTTGTTATCTAGAGAGTATCAGGAGAATTTGAGAAAGTCCCCTAGATGTGAATATCAGGAAGGAAAGGGAAAAGTCACATTGGGTTATAAAAATGAGGGCACCAGTGATGTTAATTATTATTAAAATATAACCTAAATGGTTTTTGGGTCCACACTGGGTTGAAGAAGAGACAGGACCAAACAGGATAGGGAGACCAGAGTTCACTGTTTTAACTGACATAGGAATGGCTGTTATGCCCAATGGTCACCCAGCTCACCCTAGGCCAAGGTCTATGGAACCAGCAGGCAAGGTAAAATTTATGCAGTTTATTTGAGGGAAACTAAATAAAGGATGGGTTAGGGCAAAACACAGGGGGCAGGGAAGAACTTAAACTACTCTATCCTAATTGACCTAAGCCAGGCAGGGCCCAAAGGAGCAGTACTTGAGTCACAGGGAAGGCTTCTTCAAACCTGGTTCCAGCCAGGTTTGGTCAGTACAGCTAAAGGGCAATTGGGGTCTCACGGTAATCCAAGGATGGTCACTGGATGCCAAGAGCCAACTCCACCAGGTGATCCAAGGTACCCAGGTAGGGAGAGTTAGTTTGAAATGCTGTCCACCAGATCCCAAACCATTTCCCCACTTGGTGCAGCTCTGCAGGTCTTGTTCACTTGCTGAAAGCCTTCACCTCTCAGGATCCCAGGGAATCTGGATGCAGTTTTCCCTAACTCTGAGATCTCCTAAGGTTAGCAACAGTTATGTCTAACCACTAATGGAGTCTCTCTAAGAGCACAAGCCCACTTCCTGCTCCTTCATTCCATCTTGGAATTCTCCAGCCCTTCCTGCTAGGTCCAACACTAACACTAATTTAATCTTCCTCACAACAGGGTAAACAGGTAAGAATTAGTTTAAGCTCTATTTCAATTAAAATTTTGACAAATTACTTAATGTCATTCTTGTTAACATGTGAATGAGATAGAAAAGTATAAATGGGTAGAAATTGTAAAATTAGGTGAATTTCAACTTCTTTGAATGACTACATTTTGAATAATTATACTTTCATATAGGTATCTAGTTGGTAGAATTTTTGGATGTAGTTCTCTAGTTGAATGAGTAGTTGAATCTGACTCTTGAAGTTAGTTTATTGGTATGATACTTTGGTAATATTTTTATATCATATCAAATATTTATCTTCCTTTAAGCTCTCTGGGGCATATGACATTAGTGACCAACTTCTTTTCCTGGATATTCTGTCCTCTCTAATGTGTTCTTCTCCTCTGTTTATCTTCTTACCCCTTTTGCCTATTATCTTCATATGATCCTGTACTTTAAATCATTTATGCCATGCACCCCAAGAGGATAGACTAAGCCTTTATTCTGGGAATTCTCTTGTTTAATTGACATATATAGCACCTGTAAATCTCTTCTCCCCTGAATTTAATTACCATCTCTATGAAGATCAATATTGTTTGCCCTTTTTTCTTGAGTTTCAGGCTTTCGTAATAAGATTCCTAGTGATCCTTTCTAATTGGATGTCTGATGGATATCTATGTCAAATTCAGTATGCCTATAACAGAATATGTTGTCAGTCCCCAAACCATCCCAACTTTCAAACACTGAGAATCTCTTAGTCAATACAATTTAAAGGCATTAAGTAATATCTAATGCCGTACTCTTACTTTATGTATGTCTTATGAAGAATCCTGTCGTTTAAATATACAATATATCTTTAATATTCCCTTTCCTCTTCACTCACATAGGTTGACTTTATAATCCAGCTTCTCATCATCTCTTTCCTGAACTATTTCAATAGTAGCCTTTTATTCATCTCCTTGCTTCAAGTATCTTTATTCTCTATTTCCTCCTCTATACAACCACCAAATGATTTTCCTGAATTACATATCTATGTCATCTCCTAGTCAAATTCTTGTGTTTGTTTATTGCTTTTAGAGTGAATTATAAACATCTCTTTTGCATTTAAAACTCTCCACAGCTTGACAACTTCCTCCTTTTTTAGCCTTTTTAAACATTCATTTTTCCCATTCTGTGATCTAGAAGTTGTGATCTATTCTCATTCACAGACACCCCCATGCCCACCCAAACAGCATCACTGATAGAGGGCAGTGGCTTTTATCATTTTTATTTGTATTCCCTCACAGATTATACAGTGCTTGGTGCTTAAAACTGTTTGATCAATTGAAAGTAATATACAACTTCTAAAAACTTCTTTCTTGCTACTTGGTTTTAGGCCTATCTTGTTGTTCATGAACAATGCCTGAAGGGGAACACTATAAATTGAAAAGAGCTCTGGGCTTGATTAGGAAGAACTGGATTGGAACTTAGTCCTTGATTAGATATTCACTGTGTGACCATGAGATGAGCAAGTTAATTGTTTCTATGTGTCTTAGATTCCTCATTTAGAAAATGATGATTATAAAACCTAAGTCCAAATTTTTGGCAGGATAGAATCACATATTTTACATGAAGTACTTTCTAATCCCTCAAACACTTTCATAGTTATGAGTTCATCATCTTTTCTCCATTTTTCTCCCTTAATTATAAATGCCTTAAAAACAAGGAGTATATATAATAATTTTGTATTTCCCCTCAGTTGAGTAGCATATTTTTTTACAGCATAGTTAATAAACTTTTATTGAATGAATTACAAAATAATCATGATAATCATTTGTTCTTAATTGAATTGAGAGAAATAGGTCAATTTTTTAGCTACAAACAGCATATAGCCATGTACTTTCTCAGAGAATGACATATATTATCCGTGAAGAAAACATTTATTGTAATATATTCATTGAAGAGAACTTATGGTAAGTAGAGAAACAAAGCTTTGTTCCTATGGCTCATTGACTAAGAGGCCATGTGAATAGCTCTCATAAAGAAAACTCTTGATATAATATCACTGTAGTAACCACAATAAGAATTTTGTATAGTGATATACAACTATATACAATTTGCTCTAAAAGAGCAGTTGGCATAATTAACATTTCAGTAGCACTGCAAAAGAGGACATAAAGAATCCAAAGTATTTTGTTGATCTTAAATGTTTATCTAAAATCCAAGTCATTTCATGTTGTGGCAGCAAATCTGTGTGTGTATGTGCTTTAACTTAATGGGTATGTTTCCTCTATAAAACTATTTGAAATGAATTTTAAAAAGCTGATTTTTAAAATAGGGTAACAATGAGAGTATTCTCATTTTTCTAGTTAAAAAAATTTTAGGGGGCAGTAAGGTATCTCAGTGGATTGAAAATGAGTCCTAGAGATTTCATAACGTGTCTCAGACACTTCCTAGCTGTGTGAGCCTGGGCAAGTCGCTTAAGCCCCATTGCTTAGCCCTTACCACCCTTCTATCTTGGAAAAAATTAACAGTATTAATTCTAAGATGGTAGGTAAGGATTTATATTTTTAAAAATTCATGAAACAATTACTGTAAAATGAGATATTAGCTACATATGAATGTAATACTTAATTACCCACCCCCTTGGATTTTATTTAATCTTTGTTCTAAGTAATTTTAATGCCCAAAGCAGATTGTACTTCCAAAAGAGAAAAGGATATCAATTAATTTAAATGCAATCTGGTTTAATTAATGGTTAAAAATAAATTTCCCTTAATTTTTCATATACATTTACATGGTGCATATAATATTTAGACTTTGCAAAAATGAAATATGTGTACATACACATATTTACACATAAACACATGTATACACACAAAAGTGATACTATGTTGATACATTCATTTTGGTTCTATCACCAGGATCCTCCTAAGCTCATGAATTATGATTGACACAGTATTCATTCCACATCAGTGAAGATAGGACTAAGGGAGCGAATAGGTATTGCTCATTATCTCTATTTATCTATTTTTCTCAATTAAATTAAACAAATATTATTAACTTACCATGTAAAAGGCAACATGGCACAGAGGAGAAAGGATGAGGCCTTTTAAAAAAGATTATTCATTTTATTCCAGTAACAAATTTACACATAAGTTTTCCAAGGTTTCATGATTCATGTTGTCTCCCTCCCCTCTTCTTCCTCCCCTCCTGGAGTTGATAAGCAATCCCCTAGGGTCATACATGTATTATTATGGTGTCACCTTTTATTTCTGAATCATGTATCTATTTTGAATTTATCTTGGTATATGTCATAAAGTATGGATCTATGCCTACATTCTCCAGACTGATTTCCAATCTTTCTGTCAGATTTATCGAATAGAAAGCTCTTCTCCCAAAGGTGTGGATCTTTGAGTTGATCAATCACTATGTTCCTATGGTCATCTAATACCACATTTTGATAACGCAATCTATTTCTTAACTAGTAGCACATTATTTTTATGGCTGCAACATTTTAATACAGTTTGAGATCTTCTACAGATGAGCTATCTTTCTTCATTTTTCCCCCCATTAATTACCTTGATATTTTTGGCCTTTAGTCCTTCTGGAAGAATTTCATTATTATTTTCTTGCTCTAGGAAATAATTTTTGGGTAATTCAAGTGGTCTGTGTAATGATAAAAAATAATAAAGGCTGATATAATGAGGGAAATTAGTATTTTAATAAAAGCCATTGCTGATAGAGATAAATCAAACACACGCCTTTAAAAAATTCAAATTCCCCCCTCCGCCATTTTCTTCCATACCTTCCCTACTCTTCTCTGTCCCCCGGGAGCCTGCTCAGGTAGCAAAAAAGAGACCATCTCAAGTCTGCCCTCCGAATTTAAGCTGTGCTATACGTTGGTTCCCGTTGTCTGGCATTAACAGGAAACCCATTGGATCACAGGTAATGGAATCTCAAAGTTCCCCACATGTCCACAGGAAGTGTGTAAGATACTTTTAAATGGCACCTCCCTGAATTCCAAACACACATCTGACACTGAATAGCTAAATTAATTTAGGTGGAATTATAAGATTATTTTGGTTCAGACCAATTTGGTTCATGAGCAGTTAATGTTTTTTTTCCATTTTCTGACGTACCATTTTCTAGTTTTTTTTTAAACCCTTAACTTCTGTGTATTGACTCCTAGGTGGAAGAGAGGTAAGGGTGGGCAATGGGGGGTCAAGTGACTTGCCCAGGGTCACACAGTTGGAAAGTGTCTGAGGTCAGATTCGAACCTAGGACCTCCCATCTCTAGGCCTGACTCTCAATTGACTGGGATACCCAGCTGCTCCCCCTTTTCTAGTTTTTAATGTTTCCAATGTTTTCTTCTTTTTAATTCAATTTTATCAGTCTCTCCTTTGATTTTCAGGATTTCTAACTCAATATTTTATTGGACATTTTAATCTTTTTTTTCTAATTTTTAAAATTTCATACCCAATTATATTCAATTGGTATGTATAGTAATGTGTTTCCATTTGTTTAGATATGATCTTATTCATGTGGAAAATATTTTGTAGTTTTGTTCATACAATTTTCAAGATTGTTTTGACAGATTGACTCCCAGGTATTTTGTACCATATACAGTTATTTTAAATGAAATTTACATTTATATTTCTTGCTATTGGATGTTATTGGTAGTATAGAGAAGTGCTGATGATTTTTGTCAGTTTATTTTGTATCCTGAAATGTTGCTAAAGTTTTTAGTTTTTTGGTTGATTCTGTAGGGCAGTGATGGGCAAACTACAGCCCCACAGGCCAGATGCATGCCCACTGTAATGTTCTATTGGGCTGAGTGACATTATTCCTAATCTGATTAATACAATGAGTAGGATACAATACAATGAAATTTCAAAAGAATTGCCTTTTTGGTTCTTTCACTCCTATATTTGTTTTGTGGTATTATTTTAATATTGGTTGGATGGAATTCTCATGGTGACCTTGAGCTACTCTGCTTCACTCCATCTTTTTGGCTCTGCCCTCTATTTTTAAGTTTTAAAGTGTTTTAATCTCTTAATTTTTTGGTAGTCATCTTCCCTTCTAAAAAAATAACTTCTCAACTGATTTTTCTATCAATGTTATAAATTTTTATTCAAAATTTTTGGGTTTTAATTACACAGGAAAATTACTTTCTCATTCATTTTTTGAAAACCCTTACCTTTCAGGTTAGAATCAATATTGTGTATTGGTTCTAAGGTAGATGAGCACTAAGGGCTAGGATCTATCTTCTAGGCAATGGAAGTTATTTGACTTGTCCAGCCTCACTTGGATAGGAAATATATGAGGCCAGATTTGGAACCCAGGACCTCTCATCTCTAGGCCTGGCTCTCAAGCCACTGACCTACTAGCTGCCTCCACATTTTTTTTAAAGTTTTGAAATCTCTATTCTCCCTCCCTCCCTACTTCCCTTCCTCTTCTTATCTCACCTTGAGAAGGAAAGCAAGATACATTATACATATTATGTATTATATACATATGCTAAACACATTAGCCTTATTTAGAAAAAAAACAGAAGAAAAAATATATGTATATATCAAAAAAATAAAGTTTAAAAACATATGCTTTGATATGCATTCATGTTCCTTCAATTCTTTCTCTGGATGTGAAGAGCATTTTTCATTATAAGTCTTTAGGAATTATCTTGGACTTTTGTGTTGCTGAGAATAGTAAAGTTTTTTTTGCAGCTGATCATTTTTACAGTATAGCTGTTATAGTGTACAATGTTCTTGTTCTGTTATTTTCACTTTGCAACAAATCATATAAGTCTGAAAACATTTTTTTCTTCCCTTTCAAAACCATTCCTGCTCCTTGTCATTTCTTGTAGGACAATATAGTATTCCATGACAATCTTATACAACACCTTATTCAGCCATTCTCCATTAGATGGCCATACTCTCATTCCCAGTTCTTTGCCACCACTAAAATAAACTATATAATTTTGGGGGTGTGTGCAGGTGGACATACTTCTTTACTTCTACAGGGGTATGAACAAGTTCTTTAAAAAAATTTTCTCAAGGACACAGACCTAGTTCTGGTACTGTTGGGTCAAAGGTTATGCATAATTTTATAAATACTCTAAATTCCTAACTAATTTTTTTCCTCCTGAAATGTTTCATTATTATAGCTATTTCTAACCCTCATCTTTTCCTACTGCTGATTTTCTGATATCTCTACTTTGATATTCTAGATGGAACACAAGCATTTCTCCTCCTTTGAAGAATTGACTTTATTTTGTCATCCTACAAGTAACATCTAGGATGGATATCACAAATGCCAACTAAATTCTAATTCCTTTTCCTTCAACTTGTTGCATCCATGTGGAGTGGCTGCTTCCTTTCCCTATTTTCTTCTTGTCTTTAAGTCTCTGATTGGATTAAATTAGCATCTCCCAATTTTCATGGGGTTGAAGGTTGAAAATTTAGAAATTCTGATACTTAAATAACTGATTGTTCCCTTTATCTTTCCCTTCTATATAGCTACATAATATTGAGGTTCTTTGCTATTGCAAAAAGAAGCTAGGGGAAGGGTATCTATAGAATAACCCATATACGATATCAGCAATGAAATACTTGAGGGAGTGCCAAATCACAAGCTCATTGGCAGCTTATTTAATAACTTTTACTTTCTGTCTTAAAATTAATACTAAGTATTAGTTCCAAGGCAGTAGCACAGTGAGTTCTAAGAAATTGGGGTTAAGTGACTTTCCCAGGATCATATAATTAGGAAGTGTCTGATGCCAAATTTGAACCTATGACCTGCAGTCTCCAGGCCTGGATCTCTATCCACTGAATCACGAACCATTTAGCGGCCCCTCTCTTAGTGGATTTGTGTATCCTGCCAGAACATAGGGACTGAGTGCTCACATTAAGGATCAAATTTCTCCATTTATTCCTAAGGTTCTTATTTGATGGCTCTGCTCCTATATTTTGTAAAGAGTTGTGATTATTCTACCTCTATCCCATAACTTTTTTTTTTAAATTAAGAACAAATGAGGCAGGGAAATTTTAATTTGTCTTCTATATGATGTAATCTGAAGGACTCCTAACAATGCCTTATTGAAGTCAACTACAAATATATGAATCAAACAATTCATTTGTCATGAATAACTATCATCATATCATGAATTGGATTTAGCATGTAGATGTGAGAACAAAATATATGAGAAAGCATTCTCAGGAATATATTAGAGTATAGTCTTTGAAAAATGCAATCACAAATAACACATAAAACATGAAAAGGATAGACATTATTTTAAAAGTTAATTATTTGGAAATCTGTCATTTAGAAAATGAAATTTATTTTAAAGGTGGCTAGAAATGGTGGATTTGGTATTGCTCTCGATTCTAAAAGATCTTTGATGCTATATAAGAAAAATGAATTGTAGATGCCTGAGAATTTATTTAGAATGAAGGAACAAATAGCTGTAAATAAGAGAAAGATGAAGGAAATGCAAGAGAGTCAAATTTGACTAAATAAAGTATCCTATTGCATAAAATGGAGAAGATGGAAAGGTACTTTAAACTGAAAAAAAAGACAATTTCAATTTCAATTCTTATCTCCCCCCTGCAACCCACACACATTTACTAGATGAAGATTCAGCATAATTTCATGCTTTCAAGGAATATGAAGCTAAACCACTTTTGAGATAAATTTGTCTTTTAAAATGTGGGGAAAAAATCTTTGTTTCTAGGCTAACAGCTTTTTAACATCAACTCATGTTATAAAATAGTAACAAAATCAGCTGTTCATATATATGGCTATAAGATTATAGAAAATTATAGTGATTTTAATAATGAAGCATTGGTTTCCTAATTTTTCTGCATAGTTCCAGCTCTATTTACTATCTATAAACTTCCAATACATTTTGTGCTAAATTAGTCTTCATTTAAAATGGTTTCAGATCAGCTATATTAACTGTCAATCATCTGTATTCATCAAAGACTGACTAAAAGGAAACCTGATTTGACACTTCTCTTACTTAGATGCTCACTAGATGTAGCACTCTCTACCCTGAAGATCTTCTTCTATATTCTTGGGCCTAGTGAATTATTCTTAACAGAGACATGCCAATATGATATCAATATGTGTATTCTCTCCAATGGTGCAGGTCTAAACTCATGCATATAACTTGTCCATGTCCTCTCATAAATCTACAATAAGTATTCTATTTCATGTTCTCTTGACCCTGTGGATACCAAAGATTACTGGCATTTACTGACCTGATTGTTTCATTTAGGCATTTTCTTAGTACTAAAATTGATACTTACTTTTTAAAAATGGATTATTAATATTTAGAGGACAGGAATTGTATATTATGCTTTTAAAAATTTACCTCATTACAAAAGTTTAGTATATGATCAATAAAATTTTTCTTTTTTTACTTTGTTTTTATTTAATATATTTTCCCATGGTTACATGATTCGTGATTCTCCCCACCCCCAGAGATGACAAGCAGTTCCACTGGGCTATATATGTATCATTCTTCAAAACCTATTTCCATGTTATTCATATTTGTAGTAGAGTGATCTTTTAACATCAAAACCCTAGTCACATCCATATAGCACTATGTGATCGATTATATATTTTTCTAATACATTTCTGTTTCCATAGTTCTTTCTCTGGATGTGGATAGCGTTCTTTCTCATAAGTTACTCTGGATTGTCCTGGATCATTGCATTGCTGCTAGTAGAAAAGTCAGTTAAATTAGATTGCGCCATAAGGTATCAGTCTCTGTGTACAATGTTTTCCTGGTTTTGCTCTTTCCACTCTGCAACAATCCCTAGATATCATTCCAATTCATATGGAATTCCTCCAGTTCTTTATTCCTTTCAGCACACTAATATTCTAACACCAACATATACAACAATTTATTGAACCATTCTCCAATAGATGGACATACCATCATTTCCAATTTTTTTGCTACCACAAAGAGTGAGGCTATAATTTTTCTTTGTACAAGACTTTCTCCTTATTATCACTTGGGGATACAAACCCAGCAGTGGTATGGCTGGACCAAAGAGCAGGCATTCTTTTAAAGTCCTTTGGCATAATTCCAAATTGTCCTTCAGAATGGTTAGACCAATTCACAACTCCACCAGGAGATTATTAGTGTCCCAGTTTTGCCACATCTTCTCTGATATTTGTCACTTTCCTTTGCTGCCCTATTGGCCAGTCTGCTAGGTGTAAGGTGGAACCTCAGAGTTGTTTTGATTTGCATTTTTCTAATCAGGAGGGATTTGGAACACTTTTTCATGTGATTATTGATAGTTTTGATTTCATCATGTGAAAACTGCCTATTCATGTCCCTTGACCATTTGTTGATTGGGGAATGGCTTGATTTTTTATAAATTTGATTTAGTTCCTTATATATTTGGGAAATTAAACCTTTGTAAGAGAGTTTTGTTATAAAAATATTCTCCCAGTTTTTTGACTTCCTTCTGATTTTGTTTGCATTGATTTTGTTTATCCAAAAATGTTTTAATTTGATTTAATCAAATACATTCATTTTATATTTTGCAATGTTCTCTATCTCTTGCTTGGTCTTAAATTCCTTCCTTTCTTACAGATCAAATAGGTATGCTATTCTATGGTCACCTAATTTATTTATGATTTCACTCTTTATATTTAAGTCATTTACCCATTTCAAATTTATCTTGGTATAGGGTATAAGATGTTGATCTAACCCTAATTTTTCCCATTCTGTTTTCCAATTTTCCCAGTATTTTTCCAAATGTCAAGTTCTTGTCCCAAAAGCTGGGGTCTTTGGGTTTATCAAACACTAGTTTACTGAGGTAATTTACGTCTAGTCTATTGCACTGATCCACCCTTATGTCTCTTAGCCAATACCATATTGTTTTTATGACCACTGTTTTATAGTACAGCTCAAGATTGATACTGCTAGGCCCCCATGTGTCACATTTTTTCAATTATTTCCCTTGATATTTTTGTTCTTTTGTTCTTCCAGAAGAATTTTGTTATTACCTTTTCTAATTCTATAAAAAAAGTTTTTTGTAGTTTGATAGTTTTGGCACTGGTTAAGTAGATTAATTTGGGTAGGATTGTCATTTTAATTATATTAGCCTTTCCTACCCTAAAACAATGAATGTTTTTCCAATTGTTTAGACATAGTTTTAATTGTGTGAAAAGGCTTTTGTATTTGAGTTCATATAATCTTACATTTGTCTTGGCATATAGATTTTAAATATTTCATATTGTCTAGATAGATTTTAATTTGAGTTTCTTTTTCTAACTCCAGTTGCTGATTTTTGTTGGAAATATAGAAATGCTGATGACTTATGTGGGTTTTTTCTTGTACCCTGACAGTTTTCTCCAAATGTCTATTAACTCTAATTTTTCTATCATTTATTTCCCTTACTTCTTTCTTATTTACTTTTTGGCCATTTATCTAGTTCTGAAAGGGGAAGTGTGAGATCTTTGACTATCATAGTCTTAACTATCTATTTCCTCTTTGAGTTCCTTCAATTTTTCCTTTAGAAATCTAGATGTCATGCCTTTTGGTGCATAAATATGTAGTATTGATATTACTTCATTGTTTATAGTACCTTTTAGCAAAATTTAATTTATTTCCTTATCTGTTTTAATCAGATCAGTTTCTACTTTGGCTTTGTCTGATATCATGTTTGCTACTCCTGCTTTTTTTTTTACTTTAGACTTTGCATAATAAATTCTACTCTAGCCTTTTACCTTGAAACTGTGTGTGTTACCCTATGTTAAATGTGTTTCTTGTAAACAACATATAGTAGGATTTTGGATTTTAATCTAATCTGCTATCTGCTTCCATTTAATGGGTGAGTTCATCCCATTCACATTTAGTGTTATGATTCTTAACTATGTATTGCCCTCCATGGGATTATCCCCTTTACATCCTGCTCTATACCCTTTCACTTTGTTCCTCCTCACCTGTATTTTACTTTGTGTCACCTCTCCAGTTCACCCTCCCTTCAATAATCTTCCCCTTCCCTTGTCTTGTTCCCCTTCTTCTCTATATGGTGATAAAATTCTACACCCCACTGAGTATACTCATTTTTCTCTCTCTGAGCCAGTTACAATGAGAATAAAGTTTAACCACTGCCTGTTACCACCCTTATCCTCCCCTCTCAGTATTTGCTTTTCTCACTTCTTTATGTATTCATTTTGTGGTGATATTTTACTCTTGGTCAGAAAGGATTTTCATGTGAAACAGAGCTGCTGCCCTAGTTATTCCTCCATCTTTGCTCCACCCTTCAATGAAAATTTTCTTGCTAAATTCTTTTTTTTTCTTTTATAACGCTTCTTTAGAATGTCTGTCTTACCATGGAAACTATTAATATCTCTTGTAGAGCATAGAAGCCCAGTGAAATGTTGGGGAAATAAAACAAGTTATTTTGTGGGTAATCACACAATGAAATTTGAAAAATGTATTGTTTTAAGATTATTCTCCTAATAAAGGTCAAGGAAAAATGTGTGTGCTTTATCTGAAAAATATAGAAAGAATCCCTAAAGACTAAGAAAGAGAAAGGGATCTAAACTTCCTCCTCAATATTTGTGAGACATTTGGTATAATCATTATAAGGAGAAAGTGATGAAAAGTTTATGGAAATATAATAAGTAAAGTATGGTTTCAAAAGTATTTCTGGATTATGGAAAAAAGGCCAACAATATGCAATAGTACATTTTATGCTGCTTACATGGATTTCTCATGTATGTCATGCATATGTCCACATGGGTTATCTAAAGGCAGTTTGCAGGGAAACATAAGTGGTTATTACTTGAATCATGCCCATTAATTCTCACTGGAAATGGATTCCTTTCTGAAAGAGTGCCATGTAACAGAACAATGAAGCTAGCTATACTGTTCTCCTAAAATCAAGTGGATATTGGGTTAGAATTGTATTTATCTCCAATCCTCCCCCACCCCGCAAATATAAATAGTGCTGAGACAGTCAAATTAATGTGTTAGGTTCATGGAGTTATTCTGGATTTTCTTAATTAAAGATGAATTAAGAAAATATATAATTCTTAGTATGTAACCTAAAAATTGCAGAAAGATGTACTTCCACACTAGAAATAAGATATCCCAGCCAAAGCAATACAGGGAGACTCAGATTAGACTTAAGGTGGAAATAGCCTCAAGTCTCTACAAACAGAATAATCAGCCTTAGGATCCAAACCAGAATACTGATTTCAGCACTTCAGTGAATATTTCATTTCACAAGTACCATGATGGCCAAACCAAGCCAAGTTCTTTTGAAGTGAGAAAAGAGAAAAATGAAAGGTGTGTGTATGGGGGGAGTATTTAAGCTCTTTGTAAGTGCCAGGACCTAAATCATAATTATATAATGTAATATTTTAAAATTGCCTAGCACAATCAATAACAAATTGTCTAATTCAATAAATTCTTAATTCCTTTTCCCTCATCTTGTCTTAATAGTGGATAGGGACACAAATACGAATGGTCAATAGAGAGTCTCCTCCCTCAAAAATATTACATTCTATGGAGCAGAGGCAGTATTGGGGAATGGTAGCTAGAAAAAGGAATTTTAATCTTGGAAGTCATAGGAATTGGGAGGAGAATGAAATAGTATTTATGCGCCAGATGGTTGATTTAAGTTCTCAGAGAAAGAGGAGGAAATCTTGTTGAGCTTAATTGTTGGTAGGAAGGGTGGGGAACATAGAGATGCATGATTCCAGGGCTGAAGTTCTGAAGGTAATGGTTTATCTCCTCCCTAACATGGCCCCTGTAGGTCTAATATAGAGGAGGGAGTTGGGGAGAGATTACTAACATAAGTAGAGGGGTGTTTGAGCCAAGTAGTTTATATACATTCTCCCACAAACAAGTTTAAAATAATGCCAAAAATAAACTTCTCAAGGGATGAGGCAAAAAAAAAAGTTTAGAAAGACACATTTTTCAAGCCCTAGACTTATTGTAGATTTTGTAGGGAGATCTGTGATTTGGGGGAAGAAGCTAAGATAGAGGCTACATGAATGAAAAATTAGTGGTGAGTCTCGATGTTAATGACAAAAACAGTAGAAGCTAACTGGGCTCTCAAACCAAAGATAATAAGGGAAACTAGCAATTGCTCAAAAAAAGATTATAGGGTACCCCTGAGCTAGCACTTGATGTAAGACTAGATATTTTTTGACAACTATCACCTATACCCAATTCTGGGTCATAGTTGAAGGAGTTCAAGAAAGGAGCATTTTCAGTCAAGAGGAAATGGGGACTAAGAATGGGAAATTATTTGACAAGTCTATTGCATATACTCACTTCTGTTTTATGTGGTTTCTATGTGATTCTAGTTCAATGGTGGAGAGAAATACTTTTAGTCCAAAAAGTAGAACCCTTTGGAATAGTATTGCTTTTAGCCCCAAGAGAAGAGGGTCTGGGGGAGCAGACTCAAGTGGAATCTCAAGAAAACAGGGGCAGTTTTTGGGTAAGAACCAGAGTTCAGACCAAGAGATCAGTGACTACACTTTTCTGCAGAATACAGTCATCCCTCACTATATCACAGTTCACTCATCACGGCTTCACTGTATCTTGAGTTAAAAAAAAAATAATCTAATTCTGTATCATGGAGTTTTCACTATGTCATGGGATTTTGTGGATAAATACCATATTGTACACAATGGAAATGCAATACATCATTACTGCTTGTGCAAATTTGACAGCTTGAGATTGTACACACTATTGGCTGCTGGAATGAAAGGTGAACAACACGGTGCTGTGTTCTAGATCCTGGGCACTGATTGACTCAGTGACTGTTGCATCTGTCTTTTTTTTCACCTACACTGTGCCCATATGTTCAGCATCTCTCCTTGTCCACTTCCCATTGATGTATAATCACTGAGCACAGTGTTGCTCTGTGGTGTTGTGTTTTTGTGAAGTTTTCATAAAAGTTTGAAATTATTTCAAGCCCTCTGCCACCCAAACATTCTTCTAAGGTTTCTGGCAGTGAATCCAAGCACCAAATTGCATAGGGTTAAGAGTGTAGAAAGTATTTAAGAACATATAAAGTTTTTATAAGAGTGTGGGAAAGGTTAAAAAAGATTGTGGAAAAGGATATTCCTAAAAGACTTATGTAAAAGAATGCTATCCACATTGAGAGAAAGAACTATGGGAGTAGAAATGCAAAAGCAAAACATATGACATCACTTGTAATATATATATATATATATATATATATGTATGTGATTTGAGGTTTTTACTTTAAAAATCATTTTATAGCAAAAATGAATAATATGGAAATAGGTATCAAGTAATAACATTTGTATAACCCAGTGGAATTTCTTGTCGGCTGTGAGGGGGGCAGGGAGAGGGGAAAGAAAGAAAATTAATCATGTAAACATGAAAAAATATTTAAAAATAAAAATAAAACAACAACAACAACAGCAAAAATAAGAGTGTGGAAAAGTAGGAGAGTGGGAAGGGTTTATAAAGCCCTCAAATATATATATATAAATAATAAAATAAATATAAGGACACTACTTCATGGATTTTCACTTATTGCAGGGAGTCTCTGGAATGTAACCCCAACTATAGGTGAGGGATCACTGTATATTATTTTGGAAACTGCAAAAATTTTAAAACCTCAAAAAGTAGCTCTGAAAAGAGCAAAACAGAAAAGCATGAAACATGCCAGGAATAGAACCAAATATTAGCATAAAGTTGAAAATCAAGAAAAAGGGAGAGAAAATAAACAGGCATCAATAAAATAATCTGATTATAAAGAGTTCCTAAGGTGACAGAATAGATCAAGATAAACTCATAAGAAGATCAAAGTCAAAACAACTGCAATCAAAGCTTTAAAAATAAAATAATTATTTAAAAATTATTATTAAAATAATTTAAGGGAAATATTTTAAAAATAAAATAATTATGATAGAAAAATTACATAAAAATATTAAGGCAGAAGAAGGAAATTATGAAAAGACAGTTAACATCTTAGAACAAGAGATGTACTTTCTTTGTATCCCCAGTGCTTAGCATAGTGCCTGAAATTGAATTTCTACTTAATAAATAAGTGCTTTTAGGCACATAATAAATTCCAGTTAATTTATTACCTTTAAAGGTTATAGCCTCTTTGAGAGCAAAGATCATCTCATTTTTCTTTGTATATATATCCCTCACACTCTTGCACATTCACTTTGAAGTAGGTCCTTAGATTTATATTAAAGCTTTCAGCCATTTTATTGTACTTATGATCCTGTCTATGTGGACTGAGTTTTGCTTCTTTTTGTCTACCCATCACCTACACCTTCAAATACCTGGCCTATTAGGTTCTTACCTAATAGGTACCATATAAGTTCTTATTGATTGAAAATTTGTCATTACAATCATAAAAGTAAACATAGACTACCAAATATAGTGACAATCCATTTTTTTTTCCAATTTGAAAGTGACAAAACTAGTCAAGATATCTATTTGCAAGTGTATTTTCAAGAGGCCAGACAGCTGTCTGGAGCTACTTATCAAGGGAAACTGAATGAGTTGAATTATCCAGTTGTTTTTGAATAACAAAATATTTTAAAAGAAACAACGTAAATAAATATTTGTCACAAATGTACTATGTGCAAAGAATAATCATAGGGATTCAAACACTGTCTATGACTCCAAGGAATATATTTTCTTGCCAGGTTTTAGGAAGCGTTTCTTAGTGGGAAAACCCTGTTTGAATACACCTTCAAAGGCCTGAGACATAAAACCCAGAAAGAACAAATTTCTTTCCTCTATAGTCTTCTTGGGGAATCAGTTTTCTGATACAAAAACAAAAATAATTATGTGACTTGGGAGCAATCATTTCATTCTTGCCCAGCCTCACTTTTCTTATGTGATGATGAGGTTCACTTTAAGTCACATGATGACCCAATCTAACTTGCTTCTCAAGATGATTTTGTTCGTGTGAACATAGGTACCTTGGTAGAAGATTTGATCCTATCCCAGCAAGACTAGATGTTCAAACTAGTTTATTGTTTTCAATGTCTGAAATTCCAGATGACTAGAATGCTTTAATAGAATGGGAGTAATTTTCAAAAGTAATTTATATGGTATAACTTAGTTCTATGCTAGTTGCTTTGAGAACAGAATATAAACTCAAATGCACTATAGAATTTTATTTATGATTAATTTACTTTGGATGGGAAATTATAGAAGCCTGAATTTTTAATAAGATATAACTATAAAATTAGGTAGTGGGTATGATAATGAAATTAAATCTGCCCTGCCCATTCTTAATCTAATCACTGAAGGTGAGAATATCCCCACTTAATTCACAAGTTGGGAGGTCTGTAACCCACATGGGCTAGAGTGAGTGACAAATCAAAATTTACTGACTGCCTCCTGAGCAGTCCTAAGAAAAGCGTCTGTTGTGATTGGACACACAGACACATAAACTAAGTGAAAGGCACAGGAAGTAACACATAAGAAACCCCTTTAAAAGAGAGCTCAGTGAGTTCAGCAGGGTTATTCTGGTTCTTGCTTGGATATGGAGGAGTGCTAATCCTGGGACCCTGAAACCTTGGTTAGACTGTTCTTAAATCTCTCTTAGAACTACACATGGTGAGTGAAGAAGGTGACTCCTTTAGCCTCCCAGGAGGTTCTATCCTCTGGGAGGCTCCCTTGATTGGGAGAAGACCTTGTGGCTAAACCCCTTGTTAATTGACTTTTTAGGCTCTGGCTGGGCCTCTGGAGCCCTGTTGGAGTAAAAGTGCAGACCTGAATACAAATCTCTTGCTCTACCCTCTTCTTATCTCCCTACTTCCACTCTCTCCTATATTTTGTAAATAAATCACTAAAATCATTTTAGGAATTGATAATTATTCAATTCCCTGGCAACCAAACCTTTTAATATTCACCCAATCAAAACCCCTTTTTCCCCCTTACAGGACCTGGGACCCCAAGACCTTAGTGAGACTGTTCTTAAATCTTTCCATTAGAACTACACATGGTGAGTGAAGAAGGCTGACTACCTTAGCCTCTGGAGAGGCCCTTGATTGGGAGAAGCACTCCTGACTAAGCCCCTTGTTAATTGACTTTTAGGATCTCCAGCTGTGCCTCTGGAGCCCTGCTGAGTAAATCCCAGACTTGAATAAAAATCTAATTTAAGTTAGATCTCTTACTCTACCCTTTTCTCATCTCCCTTCTTCTACTCTCTCCTATATTTTGTAAATAAATTACTGAAATCATTTTAGGAATTGATATTTATTCAGTTCCTTGGCAACCACACCTTTCAATAATATTATATCCGATCAAAAAACCCCTTTTCTCTCTTACATGGGGATGATATAAATATTTTATAAAACATGCTTTCTTCTTTCAGTGAGCTTATAGTTAATCAAATAACTTTTTATTAAGTGTCTGGTATATGCCAAGCACTGTACTAAGCTCTGATGTTATAAAAAGAAGCAAAATGTGGTCCTTCATCTCAAAAAGCATATGATCTAATCTAGGAGAGGGATAATAGACATTTAATACCAAGCAAGTAAAAAAATAAAAACAAATGACATTGTCTGAATAAATTGAGAGACTATCACTGAAACTCTCAAAATTTAAATGGCTATTAAGTGGAAGAATTAAAAATCCTTAAACTATTATTCACTTATTTAAACAATTAAATGTTCATAACCCTGAAAGGATATTGTAAGAGTTAAAAAAATTAACCGATTTCCCATTTAATGTCCCCACCCAATAATTAATACTATCACATGGAAGAGCATACTATATATTTTGAATCAATCAATTTCCAAGCAAAGTTGAGATGAGAGTTAGGGTAATACATTTGGAAGGGTCCAAGCATATGACAGTTCATGGCAATTATGTACCTCACTGCCTTATTGTCCTGTAGGCACAGGAGTTACATTATCTATTTTACATGTCTGGTACATAGGATTGACAGGATCAGGGCACCACTAGGCATGTCAACAGGGTCAAATACACAAGAAGCTAGACTACATTATTTGAGTTTGAAACCTAAAATATATTTTTTTGTTTTACTTTTAAAAATTGAGCATGTCGAACAAACTGATTTGTGTGGACTTATACATGAAGTTGCTTATTCAGCAGAAATGTCACAGATATTCATTTTAATCCTGATATAAAGTATGAGCAGGACAAATTGTAGTGACAGGGTAACTGGAGACTCTAAAAAAGGATATTTGATGGCATGGAACATTGTGAAGCCAGCTGCCACAAAAGAGACTGGCATCTTTGGAATTCTTTGGTTAAAGTTTTGTTAGCATTAAGAGACCAAACATTATGTGTCATTCAGACTGGCTTTGAAAAACATAGTAAAGTAATCTAACTTTATGTTAATAGATCTATATTGTTGTTGTGAATATGTTCAACACAAATGCAAATCATGATTGGTCCTCAGTTTCATGGACCAAAATGTTAGAGATATAAGAATATCCCATAAGCCTCACCCAGTCTAAAATTCTAATTTTATAGGCAAGGAATCTGAGAACCATTATATTTAAGGGACTCACTTATGGTCACACATGTGAGTAGCAGTCAAAATTCATCTCATGTGACTCCAAATTAACTCCTCCCTCTATACTATGCTTCCTTACCAAAGATGACACTTGTAGTCATGAGCTTTTATGAAGGGCAAACTAGTAATGAAGTCCTGCCCAATTGATATAAGTACTTAGGTAGACAAAAAAATAGATTTCTTCTGGTTTCTTGAAACTAGAATTCTAAGACTAGAACATTTTTATGCAGAATATTTGTTTCTGATTTTGTAAACTCTAAGTCGAAAAAGTTAAGATCATTTTCCAGAGACGCTAGTATAACTTGAGATATAAGTCCATACTAGTTTCTTTGAGTCATCTGAAGAATTATTCTACAAATACATTAATAAGTTTTATATGATTTTCCTAGTACATATTTATAAGTCAAAAATGATTATGTTAGAATTAATATGATTTTAAAGGACTCTAAATTCTCTCTCTCTCTCTCTCTCTCTCTCTCTCTCTCTCTCTCTATATATATATATATATATATATGAAAACTTGGGAAGGAGAAGAGAAAGGA
Organism: Gracilinanus agilis; assembly: GCF_016433145.1. Classification (NCBI taxonomy): domain Eukaryota; kingdom Metazoa; phylum Chordata; class Mammalia; order Didelphimorphia; family Didelphidae; genus Gracilinanus; species Gracilinanus agilis. The sequence goes on along the minus strand of NC_058130.1, from coordinate 468,354,468 downwards.
ATGATTCAGTGACCATGTTTTAAGTTTGGAACAAGACAACATTTTAGAAGTGAAGCCAAATCAATGAGCATATTGTTTAATTTTCACTTTGTGCATTTACATCTCTGAAATCAAGAGATGCTAGAAATCAACGTTCGAATTATTGTTTTGATTGTTTAGGATGAAGAGTGGTGAAAAATATCATTAATCAGATTAAATCTACAAGTGATCTATGGGATTTTTTGGGTGGGCTAATGTGAACAGTTGTTAAACATTTATGAGTAACCTGAACCAGATGCTGAATTTATGAATATAAGTGTGTCACTACATAGGAAAAGCCAAGATCCTATTACCCACATATATAGGGAAGCAGGGAACATGCAAGTGACTGATAGCTGAGGAGAGCTTCAGACTTCAAAATAACATGAACCAGTAATATCCAGGCAAAACAGAGGCTGTGGTGAAAGATCATGAAATCTCACAATCTTTAGAGCAATGAATAAGGTATCAAATTAAAGACATAGATAGTGAAGATGAAAAAGTCTATTCTGTACTAATTTCCTTGCTGGGAGCAACTGAAAATTGCACTGGGGTTGAATGATTTCATCCTAGGTAGGATTTCCTATTTGGAAAGGGTTTTCCCTGAAAATCATCTAAAAATATGATTTAATGGTAAATGGTATTACTGTTGTCTTTGCTAATGGCAATGCTTCTTCTGTTATCTTTATTTTTATATCAAATATTTATTACAATATATGTTTTCTGAAGAATTCTATCAATTATATAATAGCAGGGTAAGGTGAAGAAGGAACTTTCTTAGAATGGGAGACTCCTTTAGCTTTTATTTGGTTGGATAATTCTTAATGGTCCCTCAATCAATGGGAAAGAAACATCCTTACTCACAGAAGAGTAGACAAGAAATGAGAGTTCAATTGTTTATAATATTGACAGTTAATATGGAATATTGTTCCGGGTGAGCCCTTTTGTATTTTAAAGTCCAGAAGATATTTTTAGCTGTTGATTTATTCAGTGGTTGCCAGGAGGCACTCAGAGAAATAGGGTCTTTAATAAAGGGTCTTTTATCTGTATCCCATCAAGGTCAACACAGTTTTGCAAAGACTTGTGCTGATTCTTGCAGCCTAAAAATCGGACCACAGGACAGATGGGTTACCTAATTTGATCCCTCTCTGTGAATTTCTTCTGATCAGCACCTTTTATTATTGAAACTATTATAATCTAGATTTTTAGGATAGTCTCAAGTTTTATAGAAAGCCCCTAAGAAGGAGATCTATTATATATATATATATATATATAT
>NC_058130.1:468328513-468352774 GCF_016433145.1 Gracilinanus agilis | reverse complement strand
GAAAAAAAAAAAAAAAACTAATGGCCAGAATGGCTAAAATATCTTGTCCAGGACCAAAGCATTTGGATTAATTAAGCCATAGGGCTAATAAGGACCATTTGGAGTAACTGGGATCTTAACAGCTAAGAACAGGATAAAGAATAGTGGGTAAAGTTTCTTTAAAGCCAGACAAAATCTTGGGAAAGAGGCCTGTTGGAATTCTGGGTAGCCGGAGTCGGTTTCCCAACTGCCAATCTGCACAGCAGGGGTTCTTCTGGAAGTTTTTAGTTTTTCTCCCTAGGACAGTAATGGGCAAACTTTTTAAAGAGGGGGCCAAAGGACAAGAAATGCTCATCTGTCAGTCTGTTTCTAAGGCATCTCTTTTGAAGTTTCATTGTATTATATCCTACTCATTGTATTCATCAGATTAGAAATAATGTCACCTGTTGGATAGAATATTTCAGGGGGCTGCATCTTGCCCATGTGTCATAGTTTGCCCATCACTGCCCTAGTAGAAGGCTGGTGTTTCTGTTCCCTGGAACACTGAAAAAACCCAGTGGCAGGTGAAGGAGAACAGGTTAGAGTTTCTGGAATAAGTTTATGGGGGAAATCAACAGAAAAGAGAAAGAGAAAGACTGTTTTTCCTCCGTGTGGCAGCTGAGAGGGCCAAGTCATATTGAAGCCTGCTTAGGCCGAAAAGCCTAGCTAGGCCTAGAAGGGCTGGCAGTTGGCAGAGATAGTGAATAACCGAATTGATTTAAAACTGAAAGAGATCTAAAGAGACAGTAAACTTACTTATATAAGAAAGAGAGAGGCAGTTTTTTGACCTCTGTGTGACTGTAGAGTGGGCAGGGCCTTTGAGGCCTACCAAAGGCCAGGAAGCCTCACTAGGCCAAGAAAGTACTGGGAGTTGGAGAAGTGATCTGAAGGGATACAAGGAGGCAGTGTATATATATATATATATATATATGTATATATATATATACACATACACACATATACACATACATATATATGTATATATAGACACACATATACATATATGTATATGTAACACATAAACATATACATATATGAATAATTTTTAGAATAGGTTATTTAGCATTGATTATGGGGACTTAATATCCCTATATTGACATTCCTGGCTGTTCTTATTTGCAATAGTCTTGGCGATAGATTACAATTAACAAAAGGACTAGTGAATTTCTGAGAAAGAATACAAATTAAGGTCTTCCTGACTCCAAGGTAGCTTTAGGTTCTCCAAAACAGCACCAGATATATCTAGTCAGTCTACCATATAAGTACCTGCCAGGCCCAACCCTTCTTACCTTTTTTGCAGTAGGTATGTTCATTGAGGCATAGTTTTAAATAAATAAAGTTCCTTCATTTGGAGGGGTAGGCTGGCAGATAGAGGAGATTTTTGTTTCTCAGGACTAAAATTTGGAATTTTTATCTTTTGTCCTATATTGATAAACAATAGAGGAAGCATTTTCAGAACTTACTTCCAAGGTTCCCTGCCTGAGCTAATGAAATTGTGAACCATTTTCAAGAGTAAGTTACAGGCTGTGATGAAGCTGTAGTTTTTATATAAACAAGAGAACAAATGTTAACTTGAGTATTCTCTGTTCTTCACTTAAAAAATCAAATACTATAATGGGTCTCTCGTTGCTGCAAGCGGAGTGTCACCAGTGGAGAGCTTGACAAGGGTGTCTCAAAGCATCTTTTTCTCTTTTATGATTTTCGTTATTATTTTATATTTTATGATGAATATTATTTTTTAATCTGAGCTTAGCTTCCATTCAATGACGGTAGCATATACCCATGAATGAAAAATGATATTGCTCAGATTCATTACACAGGAAAAATAAAAGAAACAAACCTATTAGGAGACTTCAAAATAGTTCATTTTAGCAGTGATGCATGCTAAGAAAATATGGTATACAAGAATATTAAAAAGCAAGACTTCATAAGTATCACCCACCAAACAAAGAATGCATGGAATACTCACAGGGTCTTATTTCTATAAATAATAAGTGCCCTACCTAAATTCTCATCCCTTAATATTGCTTCTGATTTATTTGTAACATAAATATATTGAATATTTTTAACATATTTGGAATGTTAAACAGTTCATTTGTAAGATCATAAGGGTGCATTGGATCAAAATGTCTTAAATAAAAATTGGAAAAAAAGAGTTTGGTCTAGTAGCTTGAGAGAGGGATTTGGAATTCGGCATGTGATGTGATATTGATTAGCTTCACAAACAGAAGTAGTATGAAATGGGTTAATGTGTTGAACTTGGAATCAGAAAGCCTGGGTTTCTAATACTGTCTGACATTAACTAGCTCTATGATGATAAGCTATTCACTAGTACATTCTAAGTCTCAGACAACAGTGACTAAAGTTATAGATGAATTGTGAGCTACTTCCCCCCTCCAAAAAAAATAATCATTTCTTTGGCATGTGAAAGTTCATCTACAAAATGAAAGATTTGAACTAAATGATCTTCTATGGCTTTTCAATTCCAAAAAAGTAATAACTTAATGCTTGCCATACTTTTTTAATGATTCAATTTTAGCAGTAGTATAATAGGGAGAAGAGGCAATTTTGCAGAGTTGAACCATAACTTTAAACCCTAACTCACTCTGACCAGGACAGACTGCATGACTGTTGAGAAGTCCCTTTACTTCTGACTGACCCAGGCAACTAATAACAGGACTAAAATTTTGAAACATGCTTCCATTCTGCACGTTCCGCCCCAATGAAATCAGTTTTCTAATGTTCATTTTTCTCAAATAGTATCAGAAGAATTATACCATGATGTAAATGCTCATCTACACCATAAGGAAATATGCAACTGATATCCAATAAGCCAATGCCAGAAGACTTTTGCCTATTAACAGTGGGAGTTATTGAACTGAATTAGTCCATTATTTATATTTGCTATAGTATAATTTCAAGGAATGACAAAACTACCATTTGATATTGTTACAGACTTGCATAGCCAAAGAACACATGCTTTTTTACATGCAGTAGAATTTCTAATAGATTTCTTGCATTGTTGTTCAGTCAATAAGTCATGTAGAAGTCTCCATGATCTCATGATCTCCACTAAGTTTTGAAGACTCTAAGTTTATGTTCATTGTTTCCATGATATCATCTGTCCATTTCATCTTCTGCTGTCAACTTTTGCTTGTGCCTTCAATCTTTTCCAACAGGGTCTTTCCCAATAAATACTGCCTCTTCATCCTGTGGCCAAAGTATTTAAAGTCCCCCTTCATTATTGAACCTTCTATTGCAGTGATGGCAAACCTTTTAGAGACAGAGTGCTGGGCCCCACTCTTGCTCCCACCCCATCCCCCAGACTAAGTGCCATGTCCACCCCTCCCCAAGAGACTGAGTGCCATGTCCTGCCCATGGTCCCCTGGTGCCCCATTTATCCCATAAAGAGGAGGGAGGAAGCACTCCATTGGACTGCTGGGCAGAGAGGTGGATGATGACAGGCATGTGTGGAGAGAGGGAGGCGAGTGGCCCTGGAACTCTGCTCCCGTTCAGCTTTGCTTCCTTCTATTTATGTACCACTCTGTGAGCTTTGCTCCCCTCAAATCCTGCTCCTCACCAACCCCATGACAACTCTGATCAGTAATGTGAGGATGCAAGACAACGTCAAGAGACTCATGATGAAAAGAGCTATCCACCAGTATAGAAGAAACCGATGGAACCTGAATGTAGATTGAAGCAAACCATTTTTAACTTTATTTCCTTCATTTTTTTTCTTATGTAACAATATATGTCTTCTTTCACAACATGATGGACATAGAAATATGTACTGCATGATAGCACATTTATAAGCTATACCATATTACCTGCTGCCTCATGGAGGAGAAAAGAGAGGGAGAAGAGAGAACATATGGACTGAAAAAAATCAGAAAACAATTATTAAAAATTGTGTCTTCATTTTATTGGAAAAATATATAAGTAAATATTTTTAGAAAGCAATAGTAATAAGGTACAATTTTACTGAAAAGGAGCCATGAAAGCAGAAAGCAATAGCAATAGCAGTAGCTAAGCATCTTAAAAGGTGGAGTATAGCAGAGAAACCAGTACAATAACAGAGCCACTCTTAAGGCAGAATGTAATAGCCTTATGTAGATCTTCTAAGCCTGAGCAAGAATTGATGATGAAGAACTGCATCAGGGATATTTCTGGACTGTTTCAAGTAACTTTATGAAATCAGATTCTTTAAGACATAACTGGATGCTAGGATATAGAATCATGAAAGCATAAGTAAAGAGTCTAGGCTTCTTTTGCCTAGAAAGTTACATAGGGGAGATACTCTGAGCCAATTCTATATGAATCTGTGGGAAGTTTTGTTTGCATAAAGAAAAAAGATTTGCTTGATTTTCCCTCATTTACTTTCCTTTTTTATTTCAATTACTTTTCTTTTTAATTTCTAGTTGCTGTTTTGTTAGTCCTCTATAGGGACAAAATTTTGCTGACATTAAATAAATAACACACATCACACTTTACAATGCTGTTTAGGCATCCCTTGATAGATCATAAAATAGGCAGTGCTATTAATATTAAACTCTCATTTTTATAGGTGGGGAAACTGAGGCAAAGGGACTTACCCTTAGACACATTATTAGTAAATGTGGGAGCAAAGTTAGTTTCCCAAGTCCAATACATTTGATGGTAAAGCACTAAATAATCAAAATGTGTTTTAGCAAGTACTCATTATTTCTTGAAAACAGAAGAAACCACACCAAAGATGGTATAATTACAGTCAAAATACCCAATTAAAATCTATTGAAACAACCTATAACATTCTGGTATGCGATGAAGCTCATGCCCATTTAGTCACAATAGACTCAACCCCAATGACCTACTCATTTCAAGCAATATTCAATTCAATAAAGTTCTAAGTCATCACAATATTGGATATTTTTTTTTCATTTTGCTGTTGGGGGTTGTGACCTAGTTACTTTGACAGCAGTCCTGTCAAAGTGAGTAGCCATTACTACTAGTAGTATCATTATTAGTTTTATCAACATTAAGTGCCCTGAGTGTGCCACGGGCAGTACAGACATATAAAAGCCTTGCTACTTGCAGCCTTGAGTAGTGTTATTGCTGTTTAGGAGAAGCAATTATTCAAGATGTTCCCTAGTGATATGACAAACTATACTGGCACTATTTAACTTCAGCCTGCCAGATGGCTATTACCTGCAGTGGTGGAATGAGGACAGTATTGAAGGGACCTGGGGCAAAATGGCTCTTTTGTCACAATCTGGTAGAAGCAGCAATTGGAATAGTGAGGAAGTGGTCCCTAGGCTTGGAGAAAATGACATAAAACTAAATGAAAATGAGTGAAAGGACTGGTCTGAATTTAGGCCAACTGGTTTTCTCTCACAAGCCCTCTTCTGTTCTGTGAGGTCCTTTTAGTGTCTGAAATCTTAAATGCTAGACTTTCAGTCTGATGCTTAAAATAAAAAAAAATCTCCAAAGAAATTAGTGAGACAGAGAAGACCTGCATTTAGGGCCTATCAAAATTTGTGGATAATCTGTCCATTTAACCTGCAAAAGTACAGCTTATTATTTAAAGCCAAATAAGCTTCACCCCTTCTTTTTTTAAAACATGCAATTATTTCCTAATCCCAGAAATAAAGGGGAGTAAAAAGGCAGGGAAATTGTAGTTTAATGCCCTTTCCATTCTGTCACTTCACAAGAGAGCCCCAGTTGTCCGCATCCAATAGGGTCGCAGGTATCTTCCATTTGTTCAACTAAACTTAACTTGGTATTGGTGAAAAAAAATCCACAAAGGATGTAGGAACTCAGAAAGAAAAGCCAACTCCCTGTGGGCTCTGCTATTAGTATTAAACTGAAGAGGTAGTAATTAAAGAAAAGCGATAAATAAAAAACAAACAAACAAACAAAAAACATTTTTAAACCATGAGTATCTAATTGCAATGCACTTGTGCTTATTCATTTGAAATGTACTATGTGTAAATTCAAAATACAGGAAGAGTAATCATTTCACAGTTTGCAGTAGAGATAGTTGTCTCACCCTACAACAATTACATTATCATTAATTTAACAATTAAAATGACAAGAATTCTCAGAAGTGTCAAACACATAACTCACAGACACACACATTGCCTTTTGTAGTCCACAACAGATTAAAATATAATTGGGAAACATTAAAAAAAATAAAAATAATAAAACATAGCATTATAAAACAAACTCATTATGCATTCTATAGGTATTCCCATGTGTGGGTTAGTGTCACCTATTTTTTAATTTTTATTTTGATTATTTTCCCTTAGTTACATGTTTCATGATCTTTCCCTCTCACCCAAATTCCCCTAACCCCCTGTAGCTGATGCACAATTCCACTGAGTTTTACATGTATCATTGATCAAGACCTAATTCCATATTATTGATAGTTGGACTAGTTATTGTTTAGTGTCTACATCCCCAATAATATCCCCATCAGCCCATGTGTTCAAGCAGTTGTTTTTGTTCTGTGTTTCTCCTCCCACAGTTCTTCCTCTGAATGTGGCTGGTTTTCTTTCTCATAAGTCCCTCAGCCTTGCTCCGGATCCTTGAATCACTGCTAGTAGAGAAATCCGTTATGTTCGATTTTACCATAGTGTATCAGTCTCTGTGTATAATGTTCTCCTGGATCTGCTCCTTTCACTCTGCATCAATTCCTGGAGGTCTTTCCAGTTCACATGGAATTCTTCCAGTTCTTTATTTCTTTGAGCACAATAATATTCCATCACCAACAGATACCACAATTTGTTCAGCCATTCCCCAACTGAAAGTGTCCCCTATTTTTATTTGAATCTGATACTGGTATTCTAGAGGCTTTTGTCACAGTAAAGTGGTCAGAGGAGGGAAGGAAGTATAGAATATTTACTTAATGAGATCAATATTTTCTAGTAGAGACCTCACATTAACGTTTAAAGATTGTCCAGACCAATATATAACTTAAAAAAGGCATCTACATATATTGGATTTATTTATTCAAGCTCATTCTGTGAATGAATTGACAATAAAAAATCATTTTAGACAATGTGGTTTGGGAACAGTGTAAGGCAACTCCTTTCTTTTTTATTATATTTCTGTTTTGAAGTCATAAGATTGTCTGAAAATCTGTACTGAATAAAATATATTAAAAAGAGAGTTATAAATGGAGAATGATTACTCTATGCAACTTGTGTTGTATCACTATAAGCAGTCTTATAATGAAAATTCATTGAGTTTAGCAGTGAAAAAAACATTCTACTACTAAATAAGTATTTATGATGTTTAAATTGTAATTTTAATTCTTAGTGCATAATTGGTGATTCCAATGCCCTTTATAAAAATTTAGCCAATACAGAAGATGAAAACATTAAATGCTACAGAATTTTAGAAAATATTTTTTTTTGTTTTATACGTTGTATATCGGTTAAAGAAAAGAGGTAGTTGAAAGATGCTCTTTGAAGAGGGAGCAAGCCAGGGCCTTTGTTGCTAAGGTACCTTTTCCCCACTAGAAATAAATATTGAGAGGGAAACTAAGAGAGAGAGAGAAAACTGTTTTTTACATGTTAGCATTTTTCTAATTCTGACCCAGGAGGAAAAAAAGGTGTCTAGATAAAAGATGCAGAAAAACACTCACAGTCTTCCCTGATAATAGCAACAAAAGGATTTTTCAAGAGAGGGACAAATTTTTTAACATCATCTGACTAGCTAGAAATAGCTAGGCTATAGGTATCCACCATGTAATGTAGTTACTAAGATAAAAGTCTGTGAAGTCATGTAAATACCATTTAAAAATCAGGCAAAAAGGTCTTAAACTTTCCAATGCCTGAAATAAAAGTTAAGGGAGAGAAGGCCAAGAGTGGAATGAAAGTCAATGTTGAGTTAGGTGATGATCGATAATGGAATTGGGAGGGACATCTAGCTAGTACATTGGATAGAACATTAGGTCTGGTGTCAGGAGGCCCTGGGTTCAGATGTGGACTCAGACATTTCCTAGCTATGTTGTCCTGGGACAGTCACTTAATCTTCCTTGTCTAGTTCTTGCTGCTTTTCTGTCTTAGAATTAATACTAAGATAGAAGTTTAGATTTAAAATAAATAAATAAATATAGAATATTGAATTAGAAATCATTTTTGTCTAGCCATGTTTCCTTACATTTTGTTCTTTATCAATTTGGCTAATCTATACTGTAAATATTAAATATGGTTAGTTAGTAATACTTTGTATATTTATATTCAGTGGATTATATTTTTTGAGGATTTTTTAATAGAGCAAATATGAAAATCTAAATGAGGAATTTTCTGTTCTCTCTTGTCCTTCATCCTCTGGTAAGCCCATTTATTGTGTAAACAGCTCAACTCAAAGTACCACAAAACAGCCTCCTGAATTTTAAACATACCCATAGATGTGCTGAAGGGAAATGATTGTAAAAGGATAGCCTAGAGAAAGAGGAAAAGAAGAGGATAAATGGAAGCTTTAGGAGAAATCCTCAGATAATTGGGGAGTGTGTATATGTTGGCATTGCCCTATGAAAACAAAAAGGTAAAAGACCTTATAAAGGTGAAGCTTTTAAATATATCCTTAGGAAACTTATCTTGCAGTTTGAGGATATATTTCAAATGAAGCTTGAAAGATGTTAAAGAGAAAGTCATGTTCTTCACTATTTTGATACATGTGATTCTGTTAGCACACAAACAAAAAATTTAAAAAGGTCTTTGAGGAAATAGTTGGATCATGGAATAATATTTAAATACCACTAAGGCTTCTAGTTATCAGGTTTTAAGAAAGCTAATTGCAACTCATCATTCATCATGATCACCCTAACCTATAATAACATATCAAGATGTCAGAGATAGACTCAAGGAGGGTAATTGCTTAGGAACAAGTTATGAGAATAAAATTATGGCTCTATCAAGGAAAAGAAGATTTAAAAAGATAGTCAATGAATTGAAAGTGTTTCACTAATAAGTCTAGAAAAAAGAAATATTGTTTTTATCAATATAGGCCTTTGTTAAAATAAGTAAAAAGACAACAAAGCATTTTCCCTTATCCAAATTTTTACTACAAAATTCCACTGGTGAGCATCAGCTATTTCCTCCCCAGTTAATAGATAACAAGTATCTAAAAAACTCTAAAAACATCCACTCACTTCTTTGTATGAACTTGTTAAACCTTGACTCTATGGTTCAAAAAAGACCAAATGAATAACTTCATTGTATATAAAATCTATTGATAGACACGGGGCATGAGAAACAGCAGGTTGGGGATTTAGGGACCTCAACACAGAGCAAAAGAGTCAACACTGTATTCCTAGAGCCAGCATGAAATACATAACTATCAGTCAGAGGTCTACAGTTAACTATGGCAGATATAAATAGAAGAGAGTATAAAAACAGAAATGTTCCTTTATAATAGAAAAACAGAAAGAGTATATAGCTGAAGAGCTGGAGCAATCTAAGGTCAGTGAAACAGTAAGACTAGAAATAGGGAGAAAAACATCAGCATAGCTGAGCAGTGGACAAGCCCTTGAGCTTTTCTTCACTTCTAATAGAGTGATGGTGAAACTTTTAGAGACTGCATGCCATGCCCCACAAAAACCAAGTGCTGGGTGCACCCTGCCCCCCATCCTTTGCCCTAGACAAGGGAGGGAGGAAAATCTCCCACTGGGCTGCTAGGCAGATGTGCAGGTGAAGTGAGAAATTTCTTTAAGAGCGTGGTGAGTAGTAGGGAAGCAGCTCTACCTGAATCCCTCTGCCTTTCTAGTAAAGAACTCTGGGGTGTAGGGTTGAAGGGGGAGAGCATCATGGGTGTCCAGAGAGAGTGCTCTGTGTGCGACCTTTGGCACTCGTGCCATAGATTCACCATCACTGCTCTAGTGCAATAGCCAGTCTCAGTGGCAGGATTCTGAAACTGAAGATTGGAACAGGTTACTAACAACATTTGATTAGGGTGAGTGGTTCTTCAAGGAATGGTGGCTTGGAAACAGCAAGTTTTGATGAATGAATTCTGAGAGTACATTAGCTTTGTTTGATCCTAATCTTTAACCAGCTCTGCAAAATAGCATGTATTCTTTAAAATAGAGATCAAATGAAAGGATGTAGATAGGTTAAGCTGCTCTCTACAATCAGTAGATTTCCAACTCAAAATTCTAGTCTTCATCTCTAAATTCAAACTGCAGTATGCATGTTTCTTTTAAAGTTCTGGCTGATGTAGGAAATCTGTCAGAAGGAAGCAAAGCATTTTAGTTAATGAACAGATCGTTAGTATTTACTCTGCCAATGAAAAGAGATGAATGCATGCTTCCAAACTCTCCCATCTCCAGCAGATAGAGTGGGATAAAGAATCTAGCTATTATATTGTAAACAAAAGTGCTTTTACTGCTCCAACCTGAGCCACAAGCTCTCTACACTATGCTATAATTATGCTTTTGAATTGAAGTTGATCTAAACCATGCAACACAATTCAGTGTTTTTGACAATATTAATGTAGAACAATTAGCTTGTCTGTTAGGATAGTAATTAAGTAAGTATAAAACCAGCCAATCAAGAGAAAGTTGGGCAATAAAACATTTAATAAAGTTGCTAAATAGTAGCTAGCCAAAAATGAATGAATGTTAAGGAATTAAAAAATAGAGCATATTTATTTTGGTATAAGATTTCCATGTGTTCCTCTAGACTGAATGAGTCAGTATATTTAAAAATGAAGGAGGGTGGTGGCAATATCTTTAGAAAACCATCATTTGTATTGAACACTGTAATCTTTCAGAGAATATATTAATATGAGTCATTTATTTGTGTTATAATACAATTGAGATTATTCCTTTTTTGTTTGAAATGGCAGAGGTGGAGGGAGGAAGCTTAATGATTCAGTCTTCATCTGTCTATACTGGTATACATTTTTCATCCATGGGGAACTTCAATGTGAAAGATCTCTTTCTATAAACAATTCATACAGGTACAAAGAAAGATAGGAATTGGGGCATACAAAGAACATCGTCTTACATACTTTTATCAGATGGAAAAAACTCACACAAAAATCTCTTCATTATGAGAGAATTTCAAGTACTTAGCTGTAACTTATCTCAAATCTTTTCTGGGGAAAAGGACAGCCAGAGACCACTTTCTGTCCTCAGGGATAATCATTTTAAAGTGCTATTTATACATTTATGCTCCACAAATTTTGTGCATGTTTCCTCTTTTGGATTTCTTTTCATGTGTTACTGCTCCACGCTTCTGGCTGAAAGTGAACAATATTGTCAGTGGCTTTCCTGCAGGTTTGAAGAGAGGAAATGTGCAAAGGATATGGACAATAAATACAATGAATTATGGTATCATGGAATGAGGTTAAAGGAGTTTTGAAGAACACTGAGACCAATCTTTCCTTTTTATCCAGGAGGAAATTGGCTATAGCCATTCATTTAATTCCTAGTAGTATGTACTTTATACTCTGTGTTTATGAAAAAGATGTACTTTTTAAAAGCTTTGTTAAAAGATGTTCCCTCCGGAGGGTTATGGAAATCTGCACTTCATGGTTTTTCCACCTCTTTTGTAGAGATAATTATACTGGGAATCCATCTCACTCTTTGAAAAATGGATGAACTTGATGCATTTACTATAATACAGTTCGCACACACAGAATCTTGAGTACAATAGAGATTCATAAACAAACAAAAAATTAATCACCAACACCTTCACTAATCACCTTTTTAACCTAAACTATAGTGCTCTTATTACAGATTATTAAAAAGTCGACTCACTTTTCCAGAAAAAGAGAGTCTTTGTTCATAATGGTGGGCAGGAAGTCTTTGAATCATGAACATACACTTTTCATCACTGAGCTCTTCTATTCCATTGATCCAGTGTCTAGGCTCATTTCCAAATGTTTAACTAATTCCCATCAGCTTTTACTCACACCAACCCAATGATAGGAAATCCCCACCTACCTAAGTATGAAAACACCTCTATGCTCCATGCTTCTATCTCATTTCAATATACCTAATCCTTTCTCCTCGAATATAATACTCCAGATCATTTTATCCTTTTTGCTGTGCCTTCCGGGACTTCTATTACTTAATGCATAAACCCTCCTTCATTTTAAACTACTTCTCTTTTGGTACTTATAGAGGCCAGGCTTCCTCTATGTGGTTTGGCATTCCTGGCCATGCTTTCCAACTCTTGTGGCATATGGCCCATTCACCTCTTGCAACATATTTCACTAGTTCTAAAGGCAGTATCATAGTATTACTTGATTACCATTTGCTCCTTATAACTCTTCTACTATCAGCCTCTGTTGAGGATCACACTTTCTCAATTTGTCATGTAATCCACATTCTGACAATTCTTCTCTACTGGATACTTACACAATTGCTCCTTTTTCAGTGACTTTAGTCTCCCTTTCCACCTGAATTTATATTAGTAATTTTTTTTTTTTGCTCAAATGCCTTAATCTCTCAGTGAATGAAATTTACTCAATTTTTATTACCTATTCCTCTCAGAGGCACCAAGGCATGGTCACACATTTTATACTATCATTGATAAATATTATATTTCCATGATAAAGAGCTTCAGACAGTTACAGACTCTTGTCATTTCATCTTTCCCTACTTTTTACTCCTCTTAGACCAGTGATGGGCAATCTTTTTAAAGAGAGGGTCAAAGGAAAGAAATACTCATCTGTCAGTCTGTTTCTAAGGCAATTATTTCAAAATTTCATTGTATTGTATCCTACTAATTGTATTTGTCAGATTAGGAATAATGTTGGGAAGCCGGATAGAACATTTCAGTGGGCTGCATCTGGCCCACGGGCCAGGCTGTAGTTTGCCCATTACTGTCTTAGATCTATCCTATGCATCGTGACTGTGATCTCTATTCTACTACTACAACAAGGATTTAAAAAAAAAACTATAAATGACTCTCTTTTGCATACCACCATATAGGATATTTCAAAATTTATCTTCTTTTCTCAAGCCTCCACTTAGTCCAGCCACCACCTATGGCTGCAAACTTCATGTTTTAAAAGGCCATCTAAGACAATCAAAGACATTATTTGAGAGCTTCTTCTTTTCTTTTTCTCATCTCAGATCAGTCAAGAAATATTTCTTAAGTATATCTTATATGTGACACATTGTGCACCGAAAAGAAAAATACCTAAAAAGTATGGTTTCTTGGTTGGAGAAGAAGGGAAGGTACGCAGTGTGGGAACATTATAGAAAAATCTGCTGAGAAGGAAAGGAATACTGTCTCTAATAGTTAGATGGATTTGCTCAAGCCTCCGTTCTTTCCAGGGGTTTCCTGATGGAACCTTGACATAAAAAATAATGCTTTATGACTTTAAAATAAGTTTGAGAAGCCCAACAACTGAATCCTGACCAGACTGTTCTCAGTCTAGATTGGGTGCAGCCTTAGTGACTTTTCAGATGAAACAATGTTATCACAATTAAAAGTAACTTTAGAGATTTTCCAGATAAAACACCTGTTATTGGCCTGTTTCCTGGTACCCCAAACCCACTATAAAAATTTACTGTCACACCCTTCCCCCTGAGTTTTAAAGCAATAAAAAAATTAGCTAACCTTGGATCTGTTCCTGCATGTATACCATTCTGTTGAGAAGAATATAATAAATATAATGCCTATGCCTCTCCTTTTTTTTCTTGATGTCTCTCTTACTTAGTTTGATTCTGGTCTCTAGGGTTAAACACACAGGAAGTTAGTAGGTTGACAGTCCAAAGGAGCTCAACAGGGTTGGAAATGAAGTGATCTCTGGCCTGGTCTCAATCCTTACAGAGAAGTTTTAGGAAAAGCTCTTCACTGGACAATCAAACATTTTACATGTCTCATTTTCTCTTCCTTCACTTCAGTCTCTGATGAATAGGTGTCCCTTTTCTTCACTAAAATGAAAGGTGGTCCCTCTGTACCCTTGATCCCATTTTTCCCCCTTTCCAGTAGATTGTTCCTACTATTTTCCTCTCTATTGGTGTTCATCCGCCTCTCGCAATCTCCCTTCTCTGTTTCTGTCTCTCTCTCTGTCACTTTCTGTCTTCGTTTCTCTCTCTGTGTGTCTCTCTGTCTTTCTGTATGTCTCTCTCTTTCTCTCTCTCTCTCTTACACACACACACACACACACACACACACTCTATAGGTCTCTCCCCATCTACCCCAATTTTTTTCTTAGTTTATCCTACTCCGCCCATTAGCTACTGTCTTACTGATCTATTCACTCTCTCATTCAAACTCCTTGATAAATGTCTACACGTCATATCTTTCCTTTTTTACTTCCACTCATCTATACCTTCTGCAATCTAGTTTCCAATTTTCTCTTTTTATAGAGATAAATGATCTTTTAATTAAGAAATCTCAAAATCATTTTTGTGTTTTTTCCTTATTTACCTTTCTACAAAATTTGTCTTTGACAATGTAAGATTTAAGTCAATATCCAACAACTCTAAGTATTGTACTTTATAAAGTTTATTAATAATCACTTGAAGTAGAAAGAAAATAAACTAAAAGTAATAGAGGTTCAAACCTAATTATCTAACAAAAAGTAAACCCAGATGTGTAGATTCTCCTGCCTGGCATTAAGCCTGCTTTCCCAGCTGCTATAAGGCAAAAAGAGTGAGAGGGAGGAGCTACACAAAACTTATATACTCCCTATGTTAGCACATAGCATGAGAAGGAACATGGAATGCTGGGAGAGAGAGCCCTGGGGTTCATATTCTAATTACACACCCATTTACTGCTCTTGCTTTCTGAATAATCTCTCCTTGAATTTTCATAACACTTCACTCCTTTAGTTCTATTCCTAACTGGCTGACAACTTCATAGTGTCCTTTGCTAAGTTATGATCCATGTCATGTCCATTAACTCTGTCTTGTGATTTCTTTTCTTTCTCTCTATTCTTTCACTGAGTCATGACAACAACTTTAATTAGTTCAATTATTTCCTCAGAGATGACTCTCAGATCTATGTATGCATTTGAAGCCTTTCTATTAAGCTGTGCTGATGCATCACCAACTACTTACTGCACTTTTCTACCTGAATATCTCATAGGCAAGTTAAATTCAACATGACCAAAACAGAACAAAATGCACACCAAATATGCCCCTTTAAGAAATTCTCTAGAGACCTTTCAAAGGTACTACAGTTCTTTACTTACCTATGTTCACAGCCTCTGAGTCATCCTTGACTCCTCATTCTGCTTCACCAAATATGTCAAAATCAGTTGCTCTGGCCTGTCAATTCTGGTTTCCCTACATCTTTCACATCCATCCTTTTTTGTCTACTCATATGGCTACAACCCTAGTTTAAACACATCATTTAAAAATAATTAAATAATCTGTTTGTTACATTCAAATTCCCAAGTATCTATCTCCCTCTTTCCCTCTGTGCACTAGAAAAAGCATCATTTCACAAAAATACATATGTATATATAAAACTATGTCTTGTTTCTATTTAGCAAATCTTTCTTTAATGGTGGAAATATAGAAGCCATTCTTCTAATAATATTTCTATTGCTATATATAATTTTCTATTGGTTCTGCTCATTTCATTATATTTTCACATGTGTTTTATGTTTTTATTTTAATTAATATTACATCAAAATCATATGTCATGACTTGTTTAGCTATTCCCTAATTAATGGGCACTCTCTCAATTTCCAGTTCTTTGCTACTACAAAATGCTGCTATAAATATTTTGCAACTCATCGTTTCTTAACTGGGTTATTATAGTAGCCTTATGAATGATTCTCATTACTCAAATCTATATTCCACCTAGTGTTGGAAGGTATATTCCTAAAGCCCAGGTATAGCTATATAGCTTCTCTGCGCAATAAACTTCAGTGGCTCCCTTTTGTACCTTTCATTGACTATAAATTCTCTGTTTAGTATTTCATGTCCTTCATTACCTGGTTCCAATCTAATGTTCTATGCTTGTTTATTTATTCTCTGGTCTTCTTGATTTTTACATGTAGCACTTTATTTACTTTCTAAGTTACTTTACATTGCCTATTCTTGTACCTTCCTTATCTATTTTAACCCTAGTGCTTTCTCTTTATTATTTCCTATCCTGCAAAATAGCTTATTTCTATAAATTGTTTGCTTGTATCTCCCATTAGATGATGAGTTCCTTGGGGAAAGAAACTGGTTTTTGTTTCTTTTTGTATTTACAGCTCTTAGCACAGAGCTTAGGAAATTTGCAGGCACAATAATGTTTGGGAAATGACTGACTCTCTGGAATGGGCTCCTTCATGATATTTATTTTTTTGGAATCTTTAGTTTCCTTTGAAGCCTAGCTCAAATATTTCACTGAACATAAGATTTTTTTTTAATTTTTGTAGTTAGTATCTCCTCTCCCAATGTTAATTTATATTTGCTTTTTATTTTATGTATTTTGTATAAAGCTATATATTTATGTGCTGTTCTCTCTGTTGGCATGTAAATTCCTTGTGATGAGGGACAATTTAACTTTTGACTTTTTCCCATTGTCCCTAACTTTGATAATTCCTGTTTGTTTGTTTGATTACTTAATTGCTTCTTCAAAGGTCAGATCTTGTCCTGCTCAATTTTAAAGACATGGAAATTAAAGTATGGAAAGGTTATGGGATTGGTACAAGATCACATTAATAAGGAACTGAGCCAGAACCAGAACCTGAGCTTCCCTCTCTCAGTTGGCTTCTAGTAGGAAAACTAAAGCTAGAAATATAGTACATTAGCTCATATACAAGTAAAATTCATTATAAGCAAATGTAAAGCCTTGAACAGCAACATTTTGGATTCTAGTTATATATAAAAATTATTTTTATATTACTTTAGATCTATTTAAAATAAAAAATATATCTGATTCATGAATTAGTAGTGGAAGCAAGCCAACAGATTATAGGGATATACATATGATGGGGATAATATATTTTCTCAGAAAATTGATTTTATTAAACTTGTTATAATACTTTATGTTCTGATGTTTTCCTTCTATTTTATCCCTTTTTTGAAAATGTAATCTTTTTTGTTTTTTTTTATTGTCATTATGTTAATTTCAAAATATATCCTTACTCCTTCCAAATCTTTGTTTTTTTTCTTCCTTCCTTCCTTCCTTCCTTCCTTCCTTCCTTCCTTCCTTCCTTCTTTCCTTCCTTCCTTCCTTCCCTTCCTTCCTTTAGATTCAGATAGCTATCCGGGGACAAAAATATCCCCTCCCCAAAATGTATTTTAAATGTTTACTATAAAATGTTAGTTAGACCTACTTGGAAAAAGAATTGTGTTGGATCACTGAAAAATGTCAAGGAGAGCCAATGACAAAGGATAAACAAGGTAAGCAGAAACTTAGGGGTGCAGGAGTCAGCATAGAATGAAGAATGGAAGTGTAACAATTTTTTGGAATGAATTTTATGAGTGAATATACTTTATAACCAATTTCCTTTTCCTTTTTGGAAAGTTTAGACATATTTGCTTGTTTGTTACTCTCTGCTATTGCTTCTATATTTTTCTCTTTTTCTCCAAAGAAATTATCAGGGGTCAAAAGCTTTTTTTACTGCTTTTTTCTTTTGCAACTTGTGGATTGTGGTTCCTGAGCGTTGGTGGACATTGCTTTCTTAGCTTCTGTCTCACAAGGCTTTACCTTGGTAGTATCTTCCAGGCAGTTCTTTGTGTAGCCTACTTTAAAGCATTTTACCTTGAGGCTATTTTTCCAGTGCCTGCTGCCTCTGCTGTGGCCAGCCCCTCTTCTACCCAATCTCTGTGCTCTACTGCCCAGGTTTAGTGTTATTCAGCATAGGGTCCCAAGTCTTGCTGCCAAGGCCTTGCACTGCCCTCGGGGAAAAATCTCAACCAGCCCTGGAGAATTTAGCAATTACCTGACCCTCATACTGACTCTGACATGGTAGATGATGTGGGGGAGGGGTAATCAGCTCCAGCTTTGATAAGTGTAGTTTCGTCCCCTTATAGAGTGGAAATCCCCAAACACTGCCTACCTTTAAGGCTGCATACTGTGTGAAAGTCCCTTTACTCATCTGATTTTGATTACTGTCTTTTTGAGATGCTTTGTATTGAAAGATTGGAAGGAGATATAGAAAGTTCCTGCTACTCTAGATTGGAAGGAGATTTAGAAAGTTCCTTCTACTCCATGACCATCTTAGCTCTGCCCTCCTGTGAAGATACTTTAAATCCTGGATGTCCACTCTCCAAGAATGAATCTAACTTTGAATTTCAAGGTGAGTAGTTTTCAAGGAGAGCTCAAGACTTCCATTAGAAAGTAACAAGAAGTACAATTTTTAAACATCCTTGAGGAAACACAAATGTCCTACTTCAGTTTCAACCTAGCAAATTTGTTATTACTGAATTGTTGTGCACTTACAGATTTTCATTTGGACTTTGAAATTCTGCCTTTTTAATCACTATATATATGCTTCTTCATGGATTTGGGTTAAAATTAAAGGTAATATTGTAGTGAAAATTAGTGTAGTAGTTCTGTTTTTCTTCTATAGAGTTTTCTTTATTTTTTTAGGAATCATCTGGTTCTTATTTAATCTTCTGTCCTTTTAAAATAATTAAAATTATATTTCAGGTGAGAATCATGAGATTTGAACTGATCTTCAAGCTTATAAGATAAAGATAAAAAATTGGTATGTATCTTAATATTTGGATGGAGAGGTAGAAACTGAAGGTATTTAAATAAGTTAAAAAAATAAATAGGTTAATATCAGGAAATTAGTTAAAGAAAATCCTGAGATGTAATCTCTGTAAACAAAGAAAAGTAGAAGAGTAGAGATTATTAGTATGATGTTGAAATCAAATGTCTCACTAGACACTGGTGAAAATATAGTTTTCTGCATATATATAATAAACAAATGAATTCATGACAAATCAATGATTCCTGATACAGTAACCATGAAATAATCCATAAAATATCAAATACAGAATAAAATTGGTAACATGAAAAACATTTTTCTCAAGTAATTCCCTAGAATTATGTGACCTTTTGTGCTAAAATCTCAATTAAAATGATTTTAAAATATTCATTTTATAACACATGAAATCTATAGTATAATAAATACTTTTTAGCAAGAAAATTCTTAAAACTGAAACATATTTAACCTGAATACTGCTTTCCACTTTCATATAGCAGTGTGAGGGCATTGTACTGTATATTGTACTCCAGTAACCCTTGCTACATTTGCCATCCTCTGAAAACCAAAAGAGATGTTGCTAGGAATTTAGTCAGTATTGTTGGAAGACATAGAGCATGATAAGGTTTCAACATCACCTACTACACTCTGTTCTGCATGACTGGTGTTACAATTAAAAATGATGAAGGCAGATATTAAAAGGGAAAATAGTATTTTAATAAAGGCCATGTTGATAGAGATAAATTATTAGACCACGTGCCTGTAAGAAATCTCCGGGGCCTCCACCATTTTCTTCCATACCTTCCCTACTCCTCTCTGTCCCCAGGGAGGCCTCTCAGGTAACCAAGAGGCCTTCTCCAGGCCTTCCTCTGAATTTAAGCTGCCCTATACGTTTTGGGGACATCAGAGAATTCCCCTTGTACAAAAACCAGAAACCCATTGGATCATGGGGAATGTAGTTTCAAAGTCCCCACGTGTCAACAGGAAGTTTGTAAGATACTTTTAAATGGCACCTCCCTGAATTCCAAACACACATTGATGTATGACATTGGAGATTGAGAGGGATGCACCAGTCTGAAATATTCTACCAGTAACATCTTCTTTGTTCAATGTTTGATATACTTAAGTCTTGGAATCTGGGTGCATAGCAAATCGAAGTTTGTGTTTAAACCTTAAGTCTATGCTCTATGATGGGATCAGCCTCACTGTTTCTAGTCTGGTGGACAATTGTGCCTGCAGATATTCCAGCATTTACTAGTTGTTGTTTAGTCATTTTCAGGTGTACCCTACTCTCTATTAACACTTTTGGAATTTCTTGGCAAAGATTCTGGAGTAGTTTGCCTTTTCTTTCTCTAATTCATTTTACAGATGAGGAAAGAGGTAAACAGGATTTGGTAACTTGCCTAAGGTGATACACAGTAAATATCTGAGGTTAGATTTGAACTAATGAAGGTGATCCTTCCTGACTTAGGTCTGATACTCTATCCACTGTGTAACATGGAAAATGGCAAACATAATAACAACTGTGCCACCTAGTTGCCTCATATGTGTTCTGACTCCTTGCTAAAGAGCACAGATGAAAAAGCAAGGGTCGGCAACCTTTTTGACCATGAGAGCCATAAACGCCTGTGGAAGGAGGAGGATGGAGGCAGAAGGCGCTGGAATATGGGGCAGGGGTGAAGGGCCCAATGGGACACATCCTGGGGCTCTGCCCAGACTGGCCAGTCAGGAGGTGGAGCCAGATATGGCTCGAGAGCCATACGTTGCCCATCCCTGTGAAACGGGGAGGATTTACTATTAATTTAGGAGGAGCTGTCCACGCAAAAGATTTTAAGTAATGATTTGACCTTTTCTTTTTCTCTTCTTCCCTTTGGAGAATATAACTTGGGGTTCACACAGGTCTACCTCAGACTTCCATTTAGAAGTTAGAGCCGTCAGTTCCCTTCCTGTTCACTTCTTGTTATGACACCAAGAATCAACCAGGATCATGATATTTAGCAAAAGGTCAAAGTTATTTGTTAATTCCCTAAAAATCAGAGCACAAGCTTCATGAATTTACCCGTGTTGCATATAATGCAATAAGAAATGCCTCTTCAGTAAACTCTTGGCCCTGGATACCCTCCCTCCTTTTGAATGGAAAGTTTGGAGGATGGATATCAAAGACACCCTCATAGATTTTTCCTTTAAGGAAGGATCCTAAGTAAACTATCTCATTATTTCCCACCTTGCTGGCCTCTTAGACTTCATCATTGTGTCTAGAACTCATCTTTCCTCTGAGATGGAATCAACTCTGAAATTCATACCCCTTTAATATCTCCTGGTCTTCTCTATTTCTTTTGTTGGACAGGGTAGAAGGTAGACAGAGAAATCCTCCCTGATTCTAAATTTAAGCAGGAGAACCAAAGCAGCTATCCACTCATTTCCAACTTGGCTATACCTTCTTGATTCCTTCCCTTTCCTTTTCATGTTTTTTTTTTACCATTCCTTCCCCATTAGAATGAGCTCTCTTAAGGTAGAGATTTTCTTTTGCATTTCTTTATATCCCCACTGCTTAGCATAATTACTGGTACAGAGTAAGCACATAATAAATGTTTATTCTCAAACTGAAACTCTCTATGCCAGTGATGGACAAACTACCGCCCACAGGCCAGATGTGGCCCCCTGAAATGTTCTATCTGGCTGCAAAACATTATTCCTAATCTGATGAATACAATGAAACTTTGAAAGAGTTGCCTTGGAAACAGACTGACAAATGAGTACTTCCTTTTCTTTGGCCCCTTCTTTAAAAAGTTTGCCCATCACTGCTCTTTGCTATTTCATTTGTCAGTCTCATAATTCTCCATGGAATCAACTACTTTATCTATATAGGTGATTTTCAGATATAATAGTCCAGTCCTAATTTCTTTCCTGACCTCCAATCTAATGCCAAATACACATGTCAAACTGGATAGCTCATAGACATTTTAAAACCAATATGTCCATAAAGTAACTCATTAATTCCCTCCTGCCCATCTTCTTCAATACTTTCATTTCTTACTAACTTCATTATTCTTTAAAGATTTCTGTAATACTCATAGTCACTAAAGTTTGAAACTAAAGTGTCATCTCCATTCTCTTACTCTTATGCCCTAATTTTGAATCAATTGTCAAGTGCTGTAATTTTTTGCTACATAAAATCTTTTATTCTTTCCTCTGATGGTTCCTCACCATGGTACAAGTTCTTATTACTCTCATTGCCAACTTAATACAATAGCCTGATTCCCTATCTTTATGCCTCTCTTCATACCAGTCCAAACAATATTCGATTATCAATTTGATCTTTCCAAATCACATGTCTAACCATGTTACACACACACACACACACACACACACATACATTGAATTGACTTCAGTGGTATCCATAAATAAATATATCTACCTTTTAAAACATACAACACTTTATAACTTGTCTCCTTTCTTCTTTTTCATTGTTATTACTCCCTTTTCCTTTTCACATGTCCTGTGATCCAAAGTCATTGGCTTCTTTGTTTTCCCCTTACATGACACATCATCTTCCAACTCTGATGATTTTCAGTGGCTATCTTCCATTCCTGGAACTTTCTGTCTCTGTCTCTATTTTTCTCTCTCTCTATGTCTCCTTCCCTTCCTTCCCTTCTCCTTGTCCCTTTCAGTTTATTTGCTTTCCTTCAAGTCTTGGCTAAATTCCTAGCTTCTTCAAGAAGACTTTCATGATGCTTATTAATAATAATGCCTTATCTCTGTTGACTAGACCAAATTTATTCAGTATTTATCCTGTTTTTACATAGTTGAAAATATGTAGATTTGTACATAATATAATAAATCTAATAATATATATGTTTATATATGTATATATACATATTTATGGGGGGAGAGAGAGAGAGAGAGAGAGAGAGAGAGAGAGAGAGAAAGTTGTATATAATTTGCTTATTAGGCTATGGGGACTTTAAAAACAGGTATGAAATTTCTCTCTTTTTCTTCCATCAGTGATTAACATGCTACCTGGGACAGAGGAAATGCTTAATAAACACTTGTAGACTTGACTTCTTGTTACTATTTCTCTCTTTTTTTAACATATTGATATATATATATATATTTGCATTTCATTGTGAGGCTTTAATGTCATATTATATGAACAATTTTTGTGAAGGTATCTTGTACTGGTGAAAAAGGATATTTTATTTTCTATTCCCATTCAGTTTATCCAGAGTTCTATGAAGTCTAATGTTTCTAAAATTATATTCACCTCTTGTTTATTTTTTTAATTTGATTTATCTGACACTGAGAGGGAGAAGTTAATGTCCCCTACCATCATATGTTTTTGTCTGTTTCCTCTTGTAATTCATGTAATTTCTTCTTTAGGATTGAGATGGGTGCATACACATTTAATATTGATATTATTTTATCATCTATATTTCTTTTTATCTATGTATAATTTCCTTCTTAATATCTTTTAATTAGATCAATTTTCATTTTTACTTTGAGATCATAATTGCTCCTCCTGTTTTTTAGTATCTTTAGGGATTTTTATTAGTCCTGGGATTTTTAAATTTAGAAATTCTTTCGGGATGTGATAGGTACACTTTTTTGGTTTCTTTTTTTACCTCTTGCTCAAGAATATCAGAGCAATTTTCCTTGGTAATTTCTTTCAGTACAGTATTAATATTCTTTTTTTTCAAATGGTTTGGATCTTTTACAAAAATTCATTTTGGTCTTGACATCCTTTCATATTTTCCTTTGAGGCTTCATGCATATTCATTTTTGTATTGGTGTTTTCTGAGCTTGCATTTTGTCATCTTTGTTGTGAAATATTTTTCTACCATTGGGCTTTTCCCTCTGTCTTTTGCTCATTTTGTTGTTACCTTTCCCTCAGTTTTTTTTTTAATATATGCTAAAGCTTAGTTCTGTTCCTATATTGGAGGGAGCACTATTCTGCAATTGTACTTTGACTGGAATGAACTCAAGTTTTCTCAGTCTCAGACTGAGCACTCTGCAGAGGTATTCTCGTTGGATTGCTTTGTGGAAGTTTGCAGCTATTCAGTTCAGATGCTATTTTCACTAGTCTGAGTTAGAGTCTGCCCAATCCTGCCAAGACTGGACCTTATTGGGCTGAATTCTTCCCATTCCTGCCTATGCTTAGTTGTGCTTGGCCTCTGTTATAGCTGTACTATGTGGGACTACTTTCCTCCCACTGCAGTCTATTATATATAATGTTGTTTTATGCTTTTAGCTTGCTGAGACTGGACCTAGCTTACTGTGCTCTTTCCCTTGCTGTTTGCAGTGTATTATATCTAGTTTATGCTGAGGCTTGTTCAGCACTCTCCTTGTTCTTTAGTGAGATGAGTCCTTGCTATCACTTCACAGCATACTGCCCATAGCACTGCTTTACCCCTTCTTCCATTGCTTATACCATTCCATGATCCATTGTGAGACTTTTTTGTTCTTTTGTGGTCAATTAGAGGATAGATGGTGGACTTCAATTGTTGATATAATTTTTAGTAATTTTTTTCTGACATTTTGGAATCTACCTTCTCTCCTTCCCTCCCACTCTTCTACCTCCTCCAACAAAACAGGTAAAGTAATATAAATTGTAAACAATTGATCATACAATATATAACTCCA
>NC_058130.1:468210972-468325452 GCF_016433145.1 Gracilinanus agilis | reverse complement strand
AGGTTCAAATCCGGCCTCAGACACTTCCCAGCTGTGTGACCCTGGGCAAGTCACTTGACCCCATTGCCTACCCTTGCCAATCTTCCACCTATAAATCAATACACAGAAGTTAAGGGTTTAAAATTAATATATATATATATACATATATATGTATATACATATATATATATATATATTTACAAGGAGGCAAATCTAGGATTACTGTCTTGCTACCTATATATTTGGTGCCAAATATATTTCTCTCCTCAATTTTCCCCCACAGTGCATTTAAAAAATTTTATTTAGTCAAATATTTCTCAATTTCAAGTGTAAAGTAAAATTACCATTCTTCATTTAAATTTTTAATTTCAGATTATCTCCTTCCACCACTCCCTTCTCTCCTCCCTGAGAATAAAATTTCATGTTGAATATGCATTTGAAGAATTGCAAAATATATTTCTATATTCCCCATGTTGCAAAAGAAAACACAGATAACACACACAAATAAAAATAAGAAAAAAAGCATGCCTCCATCTGCATTCAGATTGCATCATTTCATTCTCTAGATGTGGGTATCATTTTCCAGTTTAACTCCTTTGAAATATTGCTAGATCATTGTATTCATCAGTTATTCATAGTTATTCATGGTTGATCATCATATGATATTGCTATTATTGTGCTCAGTAATGTTATGGTTCCATTCACTTCACTTGACTTCAGTTTATGTAAGTCTTCCCAGCTTTTTCTGGAACTTTGTTGCTCAACATTTATGTCACCATAGTATACATTCTCCATCACTTTCCAAAACTTTTTCAAGCATTCCCCAGTTTGTGAGTTTCCCCTAATTTCCATTTCTTTGCCATCTCAAAAAGAGCTGCTATAAAAATTTTTACAAAGGTTCTCTTCCTTTCTTTTTATCTTTTTGAAGTATGAACCTACAATTGATAATGGTGGATGAAATAACATCCTTTTAGCTTAGTTCAAAATTGATCTCTCTGAATGGTTAAATCAGTTTATAACTCCATTAACAGTGTATGAGAGCCTAGTTTTCCCACATCTCCTTCAACACTTGCCATTTTCCCTTTCTGTCACATTAACTAATCTGACAGATACGAAATAGGACCTAAGAGATAGTCTAACTTGCATTTCTCTTGTTACTTATGTTTTAGATGATTTTAAAAGGAATATATATATATACATATACATATGTATATATATAAATATTTCTTCATCTGAAAAAATGTCTGTTTATATCTTTTGAGCATTTATCAATTATGTGATGAATTATATTCTTTTTATTTTTTTCTATTTTAAATTTTTTATAGATTACATGACCTTATATTGGTGTATATGAGATTTTAGTTTGGGGGAGACTGCTTTCCAGGGTTTTTTAAAGCAGTTATTGTCAAATAGTGAATTTTTATTCAAAACGCTTGGATCTTTAGTTTTATCAAACACCAGATTACTGTGACTACTACTATTATTAACTAGCCTATTCCACTGTCCCACCACTCTAGCCACTAGCAATTTTTGAAAAGAATGATTATTGTTTTGTGTTTGAATTTGAAGATTGGTACTATTAGACTGCCTTCTTTGACATTTTTTCATTCATTCTGTAGATATTCTTGACTTTTTTCTTCCAAATAAACTGTTTTAATTACTTAAGTGCTATAAAATACATTTTGGTAATTGGATACCTAAATTAATTTAGGTATAATTGTCATTTTTATTATATTGCCTCAACCTACCCAGGAGTAATTGACATTCTCTAATTGGATTTTTTTTCTGACTTTATTTTTTTGAAAAGTGTTTTGCAACAGTGTTCATATAATTCTTGGTGCAAGTATTTTACATGGCTTACAGTTATTTTAAATGGAATTGATCTGTCTTTTTGTGCTGGTCTTTGCTGCTAATATATAAAAATCCTAGTAATTTATTTATCTTTGTTTTATATCCTGCAACATTTTAAAGTTGTTAATTGAATTAACTATTTTTAAGGTTTTTTTAAGGATATTCTAAATATATCATCATATTTTTTGCAAAAAGTGATAGCTTCATTTCCTTGTTTCTTCATTGTCTATTCTCTTTTCTTCACATTCTCTTATCCTCTTTTATTGGTAGAGCTATCATTTCTATTAAAATATTGAATACAATAGTGGTGATAATGTGGATACTGTATCATCACTGGTCTTACTAAGAAGGCCTCTAACTTATTCGTATTACAAATAATGATTGTCAGTGGTTCTATATAGAACTTATCATTTTAAAGAAAACTTCATTCATTTTTATCCTTTCTATTGATTTTAATCAGAATTAAGTAATTTTTATCAAAAGCTTTTTCTTCACTTAAAACTATTTCACCCTGTCTTCTATTGGTTCTGCTGATTCAGGATTAATTTTGAGGAAGTTTGTGTTTTTTTGTGGTTCCCTGGAGAAGTGTTAATGAGCTCCTAGCATTCCTTACTCTGACATCTAAGTTACTCGAAATGAAGGCTAAATTATCACTTAACAATCAGTAAAATAATAGTAGAGTATTTATGATTACCATAATTATATATAACATTAAAATGTATTAAAAACATGTCAAAAGTTTTGTTGTTGTTGTTTTCCTTCATAAGCCTTTCTGGTTTTGATTCATATTACTCCACTTTGTGTATTCTAGAATCCAGCCAAACTTGAATTTTGTAAAACATATTGCATGATTTTATTTTAGTGTTTTACAAAAATATTTTATGACAGATAAAGAGGAAATTAATTTTGAATTGCATTATGTATTTAACATTTTTCTTCATGAAACCAAATATTTTTGCCAACCCACTAAACCTCTGAAGATTGGGAAGACCAAGTTAAGTTAATTTATTTACAGAACACAGGGCGTTTAACTGGGCTAGGATCTTTTGTCTTTTATTAGAAGTAAGGTAGAAACCTGGCAGGGTAGAGATATTCTTCTCATTTCTAAACAAGAACACTCTCCCTAAGTCATTTGAAAGTGTAAGCCTTCTTTTTTAATGCTAAATATATCTAGATTTGAGGTGACTACTTCCATAATAGACAAAAGGATCACTGAAAACATGATTGAGAGAACTTATTTTTTCTAACTAGAGCTTGGTTAAAATTATGGGTACTCTAATATTAAAGTTATTCATTTTTGCTCTATTTTTGGAACAAAAATAAATCATATGGAAACTTGTTTCATGAACATGCCTGTAATTGCTATGTTGTTTAGTCTTAATTTTTTTCATAGGGGGGCAATGAAAAATTAAATGACTTGTCCAAGGTCACATAGTATATGAAACAGTTAGGATGTGAACTCAGGTTGACTCTCTAGCCATAAGCCTGCCTCTCACAAACAATATCACCATTTTATAGATGAGGATTATGAGTCTCAGAACAGTAAATTGATTTATTTGTCATACAATCAATGGATATCAGATGCAGTATTTTAAACCAAGTTTTTCTTCCAAATTAAGTAATCTAGTTGCCATTCTGCTTCTTCATTAGAAAGATTATTTTGATAGCACTGTGATCAGATTGGACAGAGAGACAAATAGACTCATGGAGAACATTGTTGATGCTATTTCAGTATTTCAGGCAACATTAGATGAAGACCTTAAATAGGGTTGTAATAATGTGTGTGAAACAAATATAATAAATATAAGTATGTTGTAGAAATAAATTTAATAGGACTTGGCAACTAATTGGAGTCTCGTAAATAGAGAATTGGTAAGAAAGAAATGTTAAAGATAATTGCGAAATTTTAGGCCTTTGCAATAAATAGGTTACCATCACCAAAAGGAATAGCAAAATGTAGAGGAAGGGAAGATTTTAGAACAAATATTAATTCAGATTTAGACATTTTGAGTATGACATGCCAGAAGTTCCATATGTCTAATAGGCATTTGGAGATATAGAACTGGCATCAAACATTGAAATTAGAGGTCAACTAAACTCAGCTGCACAGAGGAGATGAAATCATGGGAGTGGATTATATTTTCAGGGGACAGAAGGAGAGAAGAAATGGAAAGGAAAGGAGAAAAGAGGATAAGAGAGGATGAGAAAGGAGAGAAGGGAGGAGAGGAGAGGAGAAAAAAGGAAAGGAGATAACTAAGGATATAGCTTTGAGAACACTGGGGGAATATTATCATGGAAACCAACAGGAGGGAGGATAAAAGGTAAAGGTAGTAGGAGGAGATAAAGAGGATGGAAAGAAGAGAGAAAGAGAGAGGAATAGGTACAGAGATAGAAGAATGAAAGAAATGAAAGAATAATTTATTAAGCAACTACCATGGGCCAGATACATAGGCACTATGCTAGAAACTTTATGAATATTATCTCATTTGGGAATTAAAACAACTCAGGAAGTTGGTGGTATTATCCAAATTTTTAGTTAAGAAAAATGAGGTAAATTAGGATAAGTGACTTGCTGAGATTAACACAGTAAATATCTGAGAACAAATTTGAACTAATTTTCCTGACTAAAGTCCTGGTGTTCTATCCACAATCACACTGTAAATTTTTTAAAAAAAGGTAAAAGTAGATGGGTGAGAGAAGAAATCATTGTATTTAAATTTTAATTTTGGTGACTTTAAGGTGATATAGACTATAAAGAAATTTACTATTGAAAAGGAAAAAAAAACTTGTATAAAATCTTGAAGGATAGTAAAGTGAAAGAAATTTGTTTTTGTTGTTTTCTTTAGATGATAGCAGAAACCTGAGCATGTTTTTATGTAAAAGGAAAGGAAAAGTGAGAATAGAAAGTGAGAGACTGAAGTTGAGATTTAAAAAAATGATTGAGAGGGGGCAGCTGGGTAGCTCAGTGCATTGAGAACAAGGCCTAGAGACGGGAGGCCCTAGGTTCAAATCTGACCTCAGACACTTCCCAGCTGTGTGACCCTGGGCAAGTCACTTGACCCCCATTGCCTACCCTTACCACACTTCTGCCTTGGAGCCAATACTCAGTATTGACTCCAAGACAGAAGGTAAGGGTTTTAAAAAAATGATTGAGAGAACAAGGTCTGGAGGAAACTAATTCTATGAGGGCAAAATGATATTATTTACCTTCAGAAGAAAAACTTTCTCATGTTTTAAAAGAAGGGAAATAGTAAAGACTTAATAATGTCAGCAATGAGAGATGAGGAAGATTATGACAGAAGATATCAATCTTCTCAGTCAATTAGGAATAAAGGTCATGTAAGGTTATTTCAGAGTGGATCAAAACCTAGCTCTATTGATCCTAAACTGACTCCATAGTTATAAAAATAAAAATTTGTTGTAGCAACAAAGGAGACAATAAAATCTTTTGACATGTACATAAGTTTTCTCCTAAAACCTTAAATTGAAATTCCTTAGTTACTTAAATTTAATAAATATTTATTAAATTCATGCTATTTATAAAGCACTGTGCTAAGTCCTAGGGATGCAAAGGTAGATGTGAAATATATTTAGTTTTCAAGGACCTTGCAATCTAATAAAGGGAAAGCATGATGGACAGAAACAATGATGCCAGTAGGGAAATCATGATGAGTAAGAAAGAAGTCAAGGCAAAGTGTTCTGAAGAAATTGAACAGGAAGAGGTAACCTATCATAGGGATTGGTAAACAGGAAAGGCTTCTTGGAAGAATCAGCATCTCAGTTGTATTTGTTATTGTTCCTTTCATTTTTGAAGAGGATCAATTAAATCATGAGAATGATGTTTTGACTTGCACTTGAATTGAATTTGAATGAGGCAGAGTTCCACAAAGTCATTAGCTTCATTTTCAATTCCTGATAGATTGCAAAACAGTGGCAAGAAAAACTGGAGATAATCCCAGATTCAATTGATTACTTTGATGTCTTCTATTTTTGATGAATCTCTTAAGTTCTTCCACCTTCATGACTATAGGGACAAAAGTATTCTTATCTGCCTATTCCCCTGGGGGAAGTCTTCATATGCTTGCAGTGGACATCCCCATAATGTACTGATGGGTTTGAAGTCTGGTGATTATATTCAAGAAGGTTTTACATGAGTGTGGCTATTGTGTATGCTAGAGTTTCTTGAAGTCACAGGTAAAGTTTAGCAGACATTTCAACAGTCAAATAAGTGGTTGAAGTTCTAATCTTGGCTTTTATACAAAGATTTTTTTTTCTTTTATTGAAAGGGGAAATAAAAAAATGAATGTTTGTTAAAAATAATTATTTTTTAAATTTTGATTTCGTCATGTGAAAAATGTCTATTCATGTTCCTTGACCATTTGCCAATTGGGGAATGGCTTAATTTTTCGTAAAATTTACTTAATTCCTTATATATTTGGGAAACCAAACCTTTGTCAGAGAGCTTTGTTATAAAAAAATGTTCTCTCAGTTTGTTGCTTTCCTTCTAATTTTGGTTGCATTGGTTTTGTATGTACCAAAACTTTTTAATTTGATATAATGAAAGTCATTTATTTTACATTTTGTAATATTCTCTGTCTCTTGCTTGGTATTAAATTCCTTCCTTTCCCACAGATTTGGTAGGTATGTTATTCAATGTTCACCTAATTTATTTATGATTTCACTCTTTATATTTAAATCATTTACCCATTTTGAAATTATCTTGAAATTATAAGAATAATGGAGAGCCAGCAAACCAATGTTAGATTGAAGGAAGAGAGAGTCTATGATGGGGTGAGACTCTCTTCTAGTTCTTACCTCTTGCCAAATACACTGCTGAGACTTTGAGGGGGTGTCACCCCGAAACTGACTTGGATGGTCGTGCTGCCCCACAGGAGTTAGGGGTGAGGCTTCCCTATAAGAGGAGGTATAGGGAACCCTATTCTGATTTTGAATGAGGGCGGGGTTCATGAAAGCCTCCCCCGAGGTCAGTCAATTTCACAGCAAGGGGTCTGGCTCCAAGATGGAGGCAGCCAGACTAAACTGTGATTCCCCCTCCCCCTTGTCTCTCAGGCACTCTGGAATGCTATCTGACTAATGAATGGCTTTTATTAATTGAAATTCAGGGATTAGGGAAAGGAGTGAAGGGCAGAGGGATTTTGGGGTGCCCTCTTCTCTATTTCTATGGGGTCCATCACTTGGGTGGGAACCTTTGGGGTTCCTGGTCCCAAGTGTCTCCCCTTACCACTTCCCCTTCAGTTTCTATTTCTATCCTTCTCTATAATTGCATGTTAGACTAGAAAGGGGCTCTCAGCAAGGTTGGGTAATGGGCGAAGGAGCCCAAGAGATCCCTCCCAAATTGGAGTACAGAAACTTAGCTCTGAAGTCTTGCTGTATGAGAAGCGATGGGATGCCTTTGACCGGGAATCAGGGTTTCAATGACCAAAGAAAGATCCTCAGGAAGCCCTCAGGACTGGATTCCAGCTGAGATGTTCTCCTCCTCCCTCTCTCAGTCCTCTGCCAGAAGTCCTTTCTCCTTCTTTCTTCCTCCAGAGAATAACCCAGAATCCCCTCTGGTCTCAACTGTCACCAACAGCCTTCTTCTGCTCCTTTTGTCCCATTCCCCATCCTTACAGAATGGGGATATGAGATGTTGATCTATACCTAATTTTTCCCATACTGTTTTCCAACTTTCCCAGCAATTTTGTCAAAT
Organism: Gracilinanus agilis; assembly: GCF_016433145.1. Lineage (NCBI taxonomy): Eukaryota > Metazoa > Chordata > Mammalia > Didelphimorphia > Didelphidae > Gracilinanus > Gracilinanus agilis. The sequence continues at coordinate 468,317,912 of NC_058130.1, read as the reverse complement.
AGCGAGTTCTTGTCCCCAAAACTTTGGGTTTATCAAACACTAGCCTGGGGAGGTCATTTACCCCTGGTCTATTCCACTCATCCACCCTTCTGTCTCTTGGGCAGTACCATATTGTTTTTAGGTGAGGACAATTGCTTTATAGTATAGTTTAAGATCTGGTACTACAAGGCTACCTTCCTTCATGTTTTTTTTTTCATTATTTCCCTTGATGTTCTTTATCTCTTGTTCTTCCAGATGATCTCTGATATTATTATTTCTAATTCTATAAAAAAAACCCAAACCATTTTTTGGTAGTTTGATAGGAATGGCACTGAATTAATAGATTAATTTGGGTAAAATTGTCATTTTCATTATATTACTTTGTCCTTCTCATGAGCAACTAATGTTTTTCCAATTGTTTAGATCTAGTTTTAATTGTGTGGAAAGTCTTTTGTAGTTGTGTTCACATAATTTCTGTGTTTGTCTTGGCAAATAGATACCTAAAATTTTTTTATCGTCTAGGGCAGTGATGGGCAAACTATGGCCTGCAGGCCAGATGCGGCCCGTAATCTGACAAATAAATGAATAGGATATAATACAATGAAACTGCGAAAGAGTTGCCTTAGAAACAGACCGACAGATGAGCATTTCCTTTCCTTTGGTCCCCTCTTTAAAAAGTTTGCCCATCACTGGTCTAGGCTTATTTTAAATGGAATTTTTCTTTCTAACTCTTGCTGCTGAGTTGTGTTGGAAATATATAGAAATGCTGATGATTTATGTAGGTTTATCTTGTACCCTGTCATGTTGCTAAAGCTGTTAATTATCTCCACTAGCCTTTTAATTAATTTTATAGGATTATTTAAATATACCATCATATCATCTGCAAGAAGTGATAGTTTACAGGGCAGCTGGGTGGCTCAGTGGACTGAGAATCAGACACAGAGATGGGAGGTGCTGGGTTCAAATTTTACCTCAAATTCTTCCTAGCTGTCTGGCCCTGGGCAAGTTACCTAACCCCCATTGCCTAGCCCTTACCACTTTTCTGCTTTAGAAACAATGCCCAGTATTGATTCTAACACAGAAGGTAAGGGTTAAAAAGAAAAAAAAAGAAGTGATAGTTTAGTTTCCTCACTGCCTACTTTAATTCTTTCAATTTCTTTTTCTTCTTTAATACTACTGCTTGCATTTCTAGTACAATATTAAATAATAGTGGTGAAAATGGGCATCCTTGCTTCACTCCTGCTCTTATTGGGATGGCTTTTAACTTGTCCCCATTGCAGATGATACTTACTGATGGTTTTAAATATGTACTGTTTATTATTTTGAGGAATTGTCCTTCTATTACTTTACTTTCTAGTGTTTTCAAAAGGAATGGATGTTGTATTTGGTCAAAGGCTTTTTCTGTCTCCATTGAGATAGCCATGTGATTTCTGTTGGTTTGATTATTGATATGTTCAATTATGTGGATGGTTTTCCTAATATTAAACCATCCTTGAATTCCTGGTATAAATCCCACCTGATCATAATGAATAATCCTCGTGTTAACTAGCTGGAGTCTCTTTGCTAGTATTCTATTTAAGATTTTTGCATCTGTGTTCATTAGGTAGATTGTTCTGTAGTTTTCTTCTCTGTTTTTGGTCTGCCTGGCTTTGGAATGAAAACTATCCATAAGCACATGAAAAAGTGTTCTAAATCCCTCCTGGTTATAGAAATGCAAATTAAAATAACTCTGAGGTACCACCTTACATCTAGCAAACTGGTCAATATGGTCTCAAAGGAAAGTGATAAATGTTGGAGAGGAAGTGGCAAAATTGGGACACTAATACACTGCTGGTGAAGTTATGAATTCTTCCGACCAATATGGAGGGCAATATGCAACTATGCTCAAAGGGCTTTAAGTGAATGTCTACCTTTGACCCAGCCATATCACTGCTGGGTGTGTACCCCAAAGAGATAATAAGGAAAAAGACTTGTACAAAAATATTTATTGCCCACATTCTTTGTGATAGCAAAAAATTGGAAAATGAGGGGTTGTCCATCAATTGGGGAATGGCTGAATAAATTGTGGTATATTTGGTGATGGAATATTTTTGTTCTGAAATGAATAATGATCTGGAGGAATTTCATATGAACTGGAAAGACTTCCAGGAACTGATGCAGAGGGAAAGGATCAGAACCAGGAGAACATTGTACCCAGAAACGGATACACTGTGGTAAAATCGAATGTAATGGACTTCTGTACTAGCAGCAATGCAGTGACCCAGGACAATCCAAAGCAACTTATGAGAAAGAAGGCTATCCACATCTAGAGAAAGACGTGTGGGAACAGAAACGTAGAAGGAAAACATATGATTAATCATATATTTTGATAGGTATATGATTAGGATTTTGATGTTAAAGGATCACTCTCCTGCAAATACAAATAACATGGAAATAAGTTTTGAACAATGATACAAGTACAACCCTGTGAAGCTGCTTGTCAGCTCTGGAAGAGAGTAGCGAAAGGGGGATCATGAATCATTTAATCATGGAAAAATATTCTTAAAAAAAGGAAAAGAAAAATAAATAATTTTGAGCCAAATTATGAAAGGTTTTTAGTGTTGATATCAGACAAGTATAATTTTTTCCAGCAAGCAATAGCAGAAAAAAACCAGGAGAGACTTGTATGAATTGATACATGGTGAAATGAGCAAGACCAGGAGAATGTTATACACAGTAAAAACAATAATGTAAGATGATAAACTGTGAATGACAACTATTCTCAACAAAGTAATGATCCAGGACAACTCCAAGGGATTCTTGATAGAAATGGCTATCCACTGCTATAGAAGGAACTAGCAATCTGAATATATATTCAAGGACATCATTCTTCACTTTATTTCCTTGATGAATTTTTCTCTAGTATATGTAATAATGTACTTCTTTCAAAACATTATAAATATGGAAATGTGTACCAATATATAACATGTACTAGACCCCTTGGGAATGGGGGAGAGGGAGAAGGGAGGGAGAGATCATAGATTTCCAAATGTATGAAAATTATTAAAAATATAAGGACAAGAAATCTGGAAAAAATAATTAAAAATCCATTGAAAGTTTCTGAGATGGAAGTGATGAGATCCAAGTAGGAAGTTAGGTTTCTATGTGATAAGTGAGAAATGATGATGAGGACAATGAAGTCCACATATTGGAGGATAAAGTAAAACTGGGGAGTTAGTTGAACATTTATTTCATCTTTAGTTTGTAGATTCTATAAAAATGTTTCCTCTTTTGTTTGCTATTTAATCATCTCCATCAACATGTCTTTTCATATTTTTTCATCTCTTCCCTAAATTAGAAAGTCTCTTAATTACAACTGTGCTTCCTTCTTCCAACTTTTTCACTGTTACATGCATTCAGTAGTAGTTAGGGTTTGTCTTGAGTCATCCATATCTCAAGTCTGGTCCCTAAGCTCCATGAAAATCCAAATATATCCAAACAATAACTTATATCCTGGCTGCTTCTCCTTGCCCTTTATTCTAGTTTATCCAGTGTCACTACCTATATAACAAGCTGTGCTCTACATATTGACATAATATGACAGCAATTTTAATGAATTGGCGATAAAAGTAAAATCAAAATAAAATATTCCTCCTAGTTGGAGAGTAGGTATGAGAATATTTTTTTAGAATGCTAGGTAATAAGTAGAGTACTTGAATGACCCCAAAGATCTGAACCTGAATTTCTAGTATGCCTTCTCAGCATTCTAATTAGCCATGTCTTTTCCAGCTGGAACAATAGTGACATCCAGTAGTCAATCAGATAATTCATAGGTATGTATTTCCTAGAGACCTCCCTGAGGCATATGCCAAGGTACATATCCACTATTGGAAAAATGTGTGTAGTATATCAGAGAGATGAGCTCACTTCTCAGCCAATTAACAGGAATTGAGGTAGCCACTAACATTTGTTAAACTTCAAAGGGTTTGAAGGCTGACTTTGAAAAAGCCTTGAAAAGAAGTGAGAGAAACTCTATTAAAAATGACACATGTCCAAGTGAGTTAGTCACTGAAGGACTTATCTGACCTAATTAATGAAAAGATATCAGCCATATATAGAAGGAAGACATTGCATGAAATCCCTGTGACTAGATCCTGACTAGTCAAGTAATATATATACACTCCCTATAAGACAGACTAGGTCAGCATATACATTTGATTTCCTCTCTAATTTAACTCCTTAAAAATATACAGGGAAGGTATCCTATAGGAAGAATAAGTTTTGTTTGCCATATGAAATAAGCAATTGGTAGGAGATAAAATGGATAGAAAATAAATGGAAAGTTCACTGATTATCTAGAGATTCAGAGGACCAAAGGGAATCAATTATTTTTGACTTGAACTAGGACAGTCATCTGATCTGACCTTTAATTGTCACTAGAAATCATTGACTAAATGAGGTAGATCATTATTGGGACAGAAGATATGTACTTTTTTGTAAACCTTTATCTTCTGTCTTAGGATCAGTCCTAAGTATCAGTTCCAATGCAGAAGAGTGGGGCTAGGCAATTAGAGTTAATTGACTTTCCCAGGGTCACATAGCTAAGAAGTGTTTGAGGTCTGATTTGAACCTAGGACTTCCAGTCTCCAGTCCTGGTGCTCTTTCCACTAAGAAGATATGGATTTGAATTAGTGGTGACCTTGCACAAGTTGTTTAATCTCTCAAGATTTCATTTTCCTAGTACACAAATTTACGTATTTGACTAGCTAATCTTTATGATTTCATTCTTTTCTGGAGCCTCAATTATGTAAGAAAAATAATTACCTAGTCTTTTAGAGCGAAAATTTCTCTATGCTAATTTTGTGCCTTCCTTCCTTCCTTTTTTCCTTCCTTCCTTCCTTTTTTCCTTCCTTCCTTCCTTTTTTCCTTCTTTCTTTCCTTCCTTCCTTCCTTCCTTCCTCCTTCCTTCCTTCTTTCCTCCTTCCTTCCCTCTCTCTCCTCCCTCCCTCCTTTTCTCTTTTCCTCCCTTCATCCCTCCATTCTTTCTTTGTTTCTTTCCCTATCTCATCCTCTCTTTCTTTAAAGCTTTAAGTTTTGCATTTATTTCAAATTATTTTTTCTTAACTTTTGGGGGATGTGTAAGGTGAAGTCAAATGTAATTCTTACCCTAGCTGTCTTTGTGATTAGCAAGGCAGGTCTACAAGTAAATGAACACCTGAACACATGTCTACAAACAGCAACAGTGAATTACTGGAGCTAATGAAGCTTTAAAGACATGGTGGGAAAACATTTTTTTTGGTAACAGACCCATCTAAAAATAAAGCTATTTACATCCTTCTATGAAAGACAATGAAGGAATGATTAACTCTTTAATACTTGTCTGCATTTGCATTTATTTTCCCAGAAATGGACAGGGATCCATCTTAGATATATCTGACATTCATTCAGGAAGTCTTTATTTTTGTTTATGCCAGATAAAAACTGTAACAAACACATGCATGGTGTGAGGAAACATTAAAAAAATGCTTCAATGACTTTATGATCTTTATAAACTCTCACTATTTAATGTGAGATAAAAAAACGGATTTTTACAATATGCTAACAGAACCAATTATCTTTATCGGATTATTTTGTTTTTCTACCCCCTTCATTTGAACAAATATTAACAGCCCAAACAGACATGCCAATCAATGTATATTTCTTCTTCTTATCTTTATTTTTCTACCCTTTTCACAACTAAGTGCACATCTACTCCCCATATGCCTTCAGGCTTGACCTACCAAAGAATGACTAGTTCCTTACTGGGTTCCTGTTACCTCAAAAAAAGCTTAATAATTCTCTTCCAATTAACCAACAACCATTTATTAAGAGATGCTCCAGAAAATATGCTAAATTCTATGATAAAAAGAAATGCAAAAAATGCAGTCTCTGTGCTCAAGGGGCTCACATTCTAAAGTGGGAGATAATGTATGATTAATTGTATATGACATACGTCAGTTGTTTAAATGTTGTTTTAATTTTTGATGAGAAACAATAAAAAAGTAATAGGAGTTGGACTTGGAAAGGCTTCCTGTTAAAGCATCATTTAGCATTCAAAGCCCTTCATTATGTAGTTTCCTCCTATTTTTCAAATCTTCTTACTTAATCTCTAACACATACTCATTGATCCAATGACATTGGCTTCCAAGGCCACTTCATTTTTCAGAGTGGGTGGGATAGGAGAATACAATTTCCATCTGTCTCTATCACAACCTACCTATAGGACTTTGAGCAATCCACTTGAGGACTTGACCAAAATAACCTTATGCCTAAAATGAAAAAAGTTGGGTAATGATCTCATAGTAGGAACATAAAAAACACTTACTTAATTTCTTCTATCTCTTAGGATATGGAAGGTGATCACAAAGCATCATGAACCATTTTCTATTTTTATCTATTTCATGTGTTAATATTTAAAAAATATACATCACTAAATTGTCAAAATGTTTTTGCTGAAACTCAATCATTGTCTAGTCTGCTCCTTTTATAGAATACATAGTCTATTATATCTGAGCCTCAATGAATGTTCAAAATTTAACTTTTGGTTATTAAATTATTTTTGAAAATGCCATATGATATCAATCATACTGCTTAAAGTGTTTATTCTTAGTTTAGAGTATCTAACACAGTATGCGAAAATGGAATGTATTTAATGCCTTTTGGATTGAATTGTATTAACCACAAATTAAATTACTCAAACCACTTAATTTCCTAAGCATTCTGCTTGATTAGGGTTGTGTTATAATAGATGTGAGTCAATATTGTCATTGAGCAATATACTGTAACTACATATATGTATAATAAAATCTTATAGATCCAATCTAATTTGAGTTGTTCCACTTCAGACAACAAAAATGCTTTTAGTTACCAAGATGGCAACAAATCATTCCATTCTACCTTCTGAAATTTAAGTCAAATCTTCTTAGCTGACAGTTTTAGTTAATACTATTATTTAAGTAAGAAAAGGTCATTGGTATAAATTTATTTCTCACAGATCATTTTTTTTTATTAACTTGACTACATCCTGTAAACTTGGCAATCTACATTTTGTCTATCTGTAAATATTCTAAAAATTAAACATGATTTATTTAAATACTTAGTCTCTCACATTTAATAATCTATTAAATTTATTGTGCAGTTGTTCTTTTTTTGAAAACTATTTCTACCAGATGTCATACAGCAGTAAGAAGTAGTCTTTATTTTGGAATCTGAATAGAAGGTTAACTGCTATTTGTAAAATGCTTGAACATCTCCAAAACTTTTTAAATTCATAAGCTCATTGGAGCCAGCCTCATAATAATCTTATAAATTAGAAATTATAATCATTATCCTTATTTAAAAGATGAAAAACGTGAGGCTGAGAGGCTAAATGTTTTGCTCAGAATCATACAGCAGGCAGATATTAGGAGTGACTTTTGTTGAGTCCAGATTTCCCTCTCTTCCTATCTAACAGTCTATCCCTATATAAGTAATCAAATAATCAACAGGGTTTGTTTAGTACCTGTTATGTGCCTAGTAAGAATGATCTTGGTAGACTTGATAAAAAGCTATCTCCAGAGTCAGAATGACCTAAGCTTAAGTACCGATTCTATGACTGTGTGACTTCAAGCAAGTTACTTAAGATCTCTAAGTTCTAGGTGATGCTGAAATTATAAATATCAGAGAAGATGTAGACTTACATTGATACAAGAAATTTCCTTATTGAAACTCTCTGATACCAATGAAATAATAAATTCAGTCCAGTACTTAGCTTTTAGGCACTATACTAAATACTGGGGATAAAAACAGAATAGAACAAACGTGGAATAAAAATGTTATATTTATGGGGGAAAATTTCACAAATTTAGAAGGAAAAATCCAGCTCTTTAAAAAAGAAGTAAGCAAATTACACATTCTAGTTTTAAAATTAAAATTCCAATTAAAAAAAAATCATCTCTTCTTTTTGGAATCTAATATTCATGTATTAATGTTAATAGCAATACTATTTATGAAGGGAGTTTTTGTTATTTGAAGCAAGAAAATTTCTTTCACTTTTTCAGTTTGGCAACTGCTCTATTATTTATAATTTTCACAGTTGCCTGGGGCACAGATTAAGAGACTTTAAACATAATAAAAATACTTATTTTAAAAATAAACCTTTATTATGCTTTGAAATATCAAATCTTATATTCATAGATATCAATGTAGATGAAGATGAAGATAGAAATACAGATATAGATGCAGATGTAATTAAAAATACCTATATCTATATAAATATGAAGACAAAGAGATAAAAATATATTGATATAGGTAATTATATATGTATAGACGCATTTACATCCATTTCATATCTATATGGATAGATATAGATATAGATGTAGTTATAGCTATAGATATCAATATACAGATATAGATACATAAATAATTCCTTCATTAGGAAGAACCATATCTCCCTGTATATATGTATCTATAGCTAGCTACTAGTCCCTAAATACAGATATAGTTCCTCCTTATGGAGGTCTTTCATAGGTAGGTGATACAGTGGATAGATGTTTACTAGCTGTTTTACCTTGGGCAAGTCACCTAATCTCTCTCTTCAGTTTCCTATCTGTGAAATAATCATAGCCACTTCCTTTCAGGGTTGTTGTGATGATAAAATGAGACATTTTTCTCTTAAACTTTATAAAATAAAGTTCTGTACAATACTAGCTATAATAAGGAGGAGGAACCTGAGGCATAGGTATTAAGGAATTTATTCAGGAACAAATTTAAGATTCTGCTTCCAATGCTAGTGGTCTGACTAAATCCCACTGAGAAATCTAGGCCCTCTGCCACTATTTCTCTTCTCAGACAATTCATCCCATTTTACATTTCCAGAATGGAGCCATTAAAGCAGCTGCTAGGAAGGGCCTGCCGCAAATCACTGGTGTCAAACAACAGCCAAGAGGAATTGTAGGTTTTTACCTGCTGAGAGTCTCTAAGTGGAGAACAATGGATCAGGATGGGGAAACATTTGGTGAACTCCTTGCTGTCAGTTTTTGTTTTCATTTGACTCCAGGGTAAGCTTTCTAGGAGAGGAGGGTAAATTAAGCAGCAAGACAAGATAGGGTGATCACAGTTTGCTTCATTAGCCTGTAGTTGTATTCCTGTGCCCCAGTGTTTCATTTACAGGCAGAGAGAGCCAAAAACACTCAATTGCAACATTACTCAATAATCCCCTGTTGCCAGAAATATCTGTTAGCACTGAAGTACTCTTCTAGCAGCAACAAAATGCATGGTGGGCATGTTGCATTCATTGTCTTTTTTTTTTCTTCATCCTCTTTTTTAGGTATTAATTTAAGTCATTGATTTTATAATCCTTTAAAAACATGATGTCCCTGCCTTAATCTGTGTTACAGTGATGAGTCTAGGCTAAAATATTTAGGGAAAACCATCTTCCATTTTTTTAAACCCTTAACTTCTGTGTATTGGCTCCTAGGTGGAAGAGTGGTTAGGGTGTGCAATAGGGGTCAAGTGACTTGCCCAGGGTCACACAGCTGGGAAGTGTCTGGGGTCAGATTTGAACCTAGGACCTCCTGTCTCTAGGTCTGACTCTCAATCCACTGAGCTACCCAGCTGCCCCCTTACATCTTCCATTTTTATTTGGAATGGGGGAGAAGTGAATCTATGACTACTAAGTGAGCTTTGACTCAACATGGAGTGAGAAAAAAGAGAATGTGGCATGATTACTGACTTCATATTTTATATTGGATAGTTTCATGATTTTATTTTGAGGGAATATTTTTGCCTCCATTTATAATATCAATTTTGACAGTACCCAGAAGCCTCTAAGTGGTACAATGCATAATGTTGGCTTGAAGTCAAGAACACTCATTCAAATCTAGCTGCAAACACTGAGCTGTGCCTCCTCTGGCAAGTCACTTAACCGTTTTTTGCCTCATTTTTCTCATTTGGAAAGTGAGCTGGAGAAATAATTTTAAAAAACACACCTTCCAATATCTTTGTCAAGAAAAGAAAACCCTAACTGGGTCACAAAGAGTGAGATATGACTGAAAGGACTGAGCAACAAGAAGAAGAAATCACCCAAGATATTTGCTCCATTGTTCAGAAATATTTCTCAAAAACATGATAATTTTATGAAGACTCCATTGGGAAGATCCAAATTTTATGACCTGTTCTACCATTTGTGAGCCATTATGATCTTGAGAAATAATTTAACTTTCTAAAGCCTCAGTTCTTCATTCTTTAGGGTGGTCAAAATAACACCTCCCTTTGATTGCTTATAGTATTATTATTAGATTCAAAGTTGAAAAATATTTTGTTAGAATATTCATTTTTTATTTTTATAGTAAATATGACCTCAGCATAAAAGAGTTTCTTCAATAATTGATCTCCCTTAACTCCTTTTATTTTCCAGTGATTCCTTCTTTCTCTTAGTCTTTATTTTTTCACTATTGAATAATTCTTTTTATAGGTTATTCATCTCTAAAAGAAGGGTTACTGGATTGAATTTGGGTACAACAAGAGCTCTCCTTATGGAACACAGAATGTAGGTCAAAGTTCTACTTCTTACCCATACTAACTGCATGATCCTTGAGCAAGTAGTTTAATCTATCAGGTTCTAGGGAAATAATATTATAAGTAATAATTAATAATAAAGAATCCACCTGAATAGGGACAAGACTAGATTAGGGCTCTCAATCCAAAGTTATTTATATGTATTGTTTACATGGAATCTAACCCCCCAAACTTATAGCCTAGTAAGATCTGATGAACCCCAAGTTTTAGGGTTAGCTTGTAAACTAGAGACCCCAAGTTCTTCCCTGTTACAGTGAGAATCCATCCTGAAAGGAATCTCAGACTAGCAGTTTTAGAGCGAATAATAGACCTGAAGGTATTTAATGGATTTAGCTAGGTGGAGTTAGCAGATTTTAATCAAATGCTAAAATATCCTTTTAAGCCAGTAGCTTCTCCCATTGTATCAGAGACCCTTTCCCAAGAAGACTCACACCTGTGCAGGGACTGCCCTTTAATATCCCTTGTAAATAGTCCATTCCCTTACAGTTAGACTCTGGCTATAGTTCCTTTCCCAAGCATGATTATATCCTGTCTGTATAGTTTGAACACTCCCATTTCCTTGTAGCCATGGTCATGTCAATCAATCTTTCCCTGTCCTTGGACTCCCCAAATGCTATATAAGTCTCCAAATTCTTTTGTTCCTTGGAGCTGTCATCTTGAGTGGTGGCCCTCCCAAGGAGTTCAGGGACCACAGCTAGATTTGTAGTGCACAACTCTGTAAGGAGGCCTAATTTAGTGCTGAACTCCTCTCCATAATTAAAGAGTGTTTTTTTATGACTATTTAATAGTTCGGTCTGTGTTTTTTCCAGTTTAACAGAATGAAATAACAGGTTTAATCTCTGTTCCAATCCTATTCATGTTTTAAGGAATAAAAAAAAAAACAGAATAGTTATTTCTTCATATATTGGTTTCTTACAAATAATACTACTAAAATTGTTTCCTGGGTTAATTTCATAAAACACAAAATATTTCACTAAAATAAAATAAAATAGTAAGATACAGAGATATATGTGCTAAAAATTAGAATTTGAAACCTAGACTTATAGTTCCATTTCTGACACTATCTTTTGGCAAAACAGTTTATGTGAAATTCAGTTTCCTCATCTATGCAGTTATGATGCTGGCCTACATATCCTCTAAGGTCCCTTCCAGGTCTAATGGCATATATGTATATATACATACATAAACACATACATACCTATACATATACATGTGTATAAAACTTTGAGGGGCACAATTGAATTTAAAATGTTTAACTAAATCTGAATAGTTACAACATCTGGAACTCAATATGCTGTACATGGAATTCCCAGTGGATTTATCATAGCTGATCAATAGATTTAGAAATCTTTCCTACAGCTTACAGAGAATTCCCACTGGGGAGAGAAGTTTGGCCAGAAATTGCTCCTAGTTATCAGCTGTGCTATGATTGTTCTTGCCCCTGCTTGCATTGTCAGCACTATACCCATAATCCCTATGCCCAAGGCATCATGAGATTTTGACAAGGTCAGAGCTTTTATTTGTTTGGGAAAGATCAGGGACTTTTGCTGTTTAATCAGCTAAATGTCTTAACATTTAAAAAAGTTGCCACTGAGATCTAAAGTAAAACTCAGAGGTACTAAATTTTATATTCTAGGCAGGATTGTAGCTGAGGTAACAAAACTGCAAATTGAGATCTGTTGTGATGATGTTGATGATGATGATGATGATGATGATGATGATGATGATGATGATGACAGAAGGCAAATTACAAGCCAGTCAACAAACATTTATTAAAGTACTACTTTCTGCCAATTTTCAAAGTGCTGGAGGTATAAAAGAGAAAAGAAAAAAACCAAAGATCACAAATTCCCTCTTCTTAAGGAGCTCTTAATCCAATGGGGGACACAACATGAAAACATATGAACAGACAAGAAAAATAAACGATAAATTAAGGTTAGTCTCTGAGGGTAAGACAAGGTCAAGGAAGATCAAGAAGTGTTTGTTGAGGAATGTGGGGCTTCAGGAGAAACTTGACCAAAACCAGGAGGCAGAGTAGAGTAGAAAAAAGTTCCAGGCATGAAGTAAATCAGTAAAAATGCCTTCGGTCAAGATATCAAGAGCTGTGTTTAGTCTGAGAAACAGAGAGAAGGTCAGTGTTATTGGATTGCAGAGTACATGGAGAGAAGTAAGAAGAGTCAAAAAATCAAAAGTCATCGATAAAGGACTTTAAAACTAAAGAATTTGATATTTGGTTCTAGAATAAATAGGGACCAAGGAATCACTTTGAAATATCAAATTTCTATACTGATCTCATTATTACCTCTGATAATTTGATATTTATGAATTTATATCTTGAGGTTCATTGTGCTAAATTTCCCAGCAAACAATTTTTCTTAGTGCTTGATTTTTTCCTCTTTGTTAATGTAGGAACACACTGCTTCTCTCTCACTCTTTACTCACTCCTTACTCTTTCTATATTACATTTTATGAAAATTCAATGTAGGAAAAAAGTCCAGTTTTTTATTGAACTTTGATTTTCTTATTATTTGCAACCACAGAGCTAAGTGATGCTCTTTATTCCTGGTTGGATATTGACAGCTGGAGCTACCTCGCCTTAGTAATTGGGAATATGGCATTGCTAATAGGAATATCAACCCTGCACTGAACTATACTGTATTGTTTGTGAAGGAACTATTGGGTGACACCAGTGTACCCCTAAAAATGTCACCTTACTCTTTATCTACTAGACTCATATTCATTCCTTAGAATTCAATTTAGAGCACTGTTCAATCAATTGTAAACAATAGTTATGCTTTTGCTGTTATAGTTACTATTTCTTTCTTCTCATTTTTTTGTTCCTACCCTAACAGAGTTAAAATAGAGCTAGTCCAAAAATAAAGTATTTAGGTTGTTATTATTATTTTGTATTTAATAATATGAGGATTATTATATTTGCCATTGTTGAATCTTTTCAGTTGTGTTTAACTTTTCATGACCCAGTTTTGGGGTTTTCCTGTGGGAGATACTGGAGTGGTTTGCCATTTCCTGCTCCACTTCATTTTACAGTTGAGAAACCTGAGGCAAAGAATATAAAGTGTTATAAGGAAGAGAAGGTTTTAGCATGTGAGTTGGTCTGCAGGGGAGAGTGCAGGAGGATAAAGATTCTACAATGGAAAAAGTGCTGGTCAGACAATTAACTGATTGGACTGTCTCTTTGGAGGTTTCTGGAGTGTTGGCTGCTCTTCCTTAGTGACTGATACTACCCTATATATTATCCTGATTTCCCACCTATCTGCTGTCCTGCTGCCCTGCTGAAATCTACTGAGTTTCCTGCTGATCCCGGCCATCTTACAATTTGTGTGTAAGATCAGGTCTTGTTCCTTTTGGATCCAGAACCTCTTCCTGGACCCTGTAAAACTGTGGTAGACCACTACCTCAATACCCCCAAAAGTGTGTGTGTGTTGGGGGGGGGGTTAGTGCAGTATTAGGTAGAGCAGGGACTGGGATTTCTTTAGATAAGGTAGGTTAGGGTTAGTGTAGTTCAATCACTTTGAAGACTTCCTGTGAGGGAACAAATTTAGATCTGGTGTTTTAATTAGTGACATTAGTATTAGGGCCATCCAATTTCCTTCTAACCTTTCCCTTTTAATTAAATTACCTTTTATTTACTGTTACTGAGTGGTCTGTGTGTGTCATCTCAGATTCATGCTCTACCTGTGGGCTTTCCCAAACCAGTTAATCTTCTGATACTGGCCCTATCCTTGTACTCTACTTGTATCCTGTACTCTAAGAACATCAATCAATATTTATGCTCCTTTTCAATGAGTTAAGTGTGAATCTTTCTCTAATTGGCTTGAAGCAATGAACTTTGTATTTGCTAGTAAGTATCTGAGGTCAAATTTGAACTCATGAAAATGTCTTCCTGATTTAATACTTGATACTCTATCCACTATGCTAACTATGTTCTCTGCCTTATTAAGTAAGTAAATAATAATAAAAATAATGGAAACAGGTATTTGATTTGGTGGATAGAGCATTGAGCTTGGAGTCAGAAATAACTGAGTTTAAATCCAGTCTTGGATATTTACTCAGACACCTACCCTGAGCAAATCACTTAACTTCTGCTTGCCTTAATCCACTGGAGAAGGAAATGGTAAACCAATCCAGTATCTTTACCAAGAAATCTCCATGGATGGACTGACATGCTATGGTCCCTAAGATTCTAAAGAGTCAGGCTCACCAGAACAACTGAATAACAACAACTAACAATAAAAATAATGAACATTTTTACAAAGCATGTACTATGTGTGTGTTTAGCACTGTGCTAAACATTTTATAAATATTATCTCACTTGATGCTCACAATAATTCTGGGAAGAAAGTATTATAGGCACTTTCATTTTGCTATTGCAGAAACTGAGGCAAATAGAATTTAAGTGACTAGTTCCAGGTCACATAACTAGTAAGCATTAGGGACTAGAACTTATGGCCACCCCATTGCAGAGCCAATGCCCTATGTATTGTGCCCCCAATTACTCTTGGTGAGAAAATGATCACTTTTTAAATTGAATTTGAAGATTGGTATGCAAACTTATCCTCTGTATCCGAGTATCTTTTTAAGAAGAAAACAAAGCCAAAGTAGCTGACAGGAGGATCACAGTGTTGATGCATACCTCATTCTGTTGCTGCATTTTATCTCCCTAAATTAGGATTCTGTATTTGAAATATTTTCATTCTATATCAGTTGGAAATTATGTGTTCAGTATAGCCACATTGAAACTATTTTTCTTAAATGTTCATATAAGTGATAGAGTTGGCATGAGCAAAAGTTTCATTTGTAATGATTCTCTATTTCCACAATAGTGTTTCTGAATTCTCAAGGAAATGTTGGGATTTGTACTACCTTTTAATTTTATTTCACATTAGATATTTTATAAATTCCACAGAAATAAACCATGTTTTTTCCATGTGACAAATATTTTGTCAGTCATTTTTATAGGAAATCTGTTTTTTCCAAACATATATGTATATACATTTCTATAATTATAAATTATTTATTGTGTACTCTAAGAACATCAATCAATATTTATGCTCCTTTTCAATGAGTTAAATGTGTATCTTTCTCTAATTGGCTTGAAGCAATGAACTTTGTATTTTAATTAAGATTGCATGAATTTTTGTTTTAATAGCTTCCAAATCATCTTGTCCATTTCACCAGGTCAAAAGTACGGTTAAAACTGGCTTGAGGTAAATGTTAATTGATCTATGTTCTTCCCATTAGGTTTTGACGGATATGACAATCAATATTTTAACATACATAGGCTCATCACTTTTTTGATAACCTGATGGTCTTGATGATGATCTTGCAAGAAAACTGAACAGTGTTTGTAAATATCACTTTCACCTATTTTTTCGGTTTGATCTTTGTGTCAAATTGATGTCAGAAAGTCTTGGTCCTTCAGGCCCTATTTGTTCCTTGGTACACATAAAGAATTTCAAACTTATTGTATCCAAAAGACATTTTATTATTATTGAATCAAGTTTCTGTAAGATGAAATAGCTCTTTATTTATTCAGTAAAGCCATTAACTTGACATCATCTACATAACTCAAATGATAAATATGATTTTATATAATTCTTTTTTTGACCTGTAGCCATATACATTTCTTTTCAGGAATGTTCTTAGATTTAAAGGTAGGAAGAATATCATAGGCTTTAAACTTCCTCCTTTAAATATGTCACATTTTAGATCAATGTTTTATACATTGTTAACTTAGTAGCATAAAATAATTATGTATACATCAAGTACTTTAACATTTTCTTTTTTCTTCTTTTTTAAAAATTTAACTTAATTGATTAATTAAGAGAATTTTTCCATATTTACATGATTCACTTTTTTCCCTTCCCCTCCTCCCAACCCCTTCCCATAGCCAATGCGCAATTCCCCTGGGTTTTATATGTGTCATTGATCAAGACCTATTTCCATATTATTAATATGTGCATTAGAGTGATCACTTAGAGTCTATATCCCTAATCATATCTACATCAACCCATGTGATCAAAAAGTTGTTTTTCTTCTGTGTTTCTACTCCCACAATTCTCTCTCTAGAGGTAGATAGTGTTCTTTCTCATAGGTCCCTCAGAAATGTCTTTGGTCATTATTACATTGCTGCTAAGTACTTTATAATTTTCACTGTGTTTAGAATTATTTAATATTATATGCAACTTATGACAAAGATATGAGTTCAAAGCTGTGTCAAGACTTTTTGATCTTCAATAGAGTACAGTTTTTACAGTACTTTCAGAGGGTCAACAATCACTTAATCTGTAATAAGTTGCTATTTACAACCTTGGCACTTCTTGACACATTTTTCCCTCCTGCAATATTATGTTATTTTCTGGCAAATTTATAGATTTTTGAGCAAAACAAGCTGTGAGTACTTTGTATAAGCATAAAAAACACAATTTAACTCTTTGTGAAAGGGGTATTACTCTTCCAATTTTCTTTAACTGGATATTATTCAAGTTTATAATGTGCATATTGGCCAGGTAGTATCGTATAATCTCCAAGGGGATTCATTTATCTCTTCAATATTAATCTCAAGAGGCTTTTTGCATTGTGGTACATAATCCTTACATTTTGGGATGTTTCCATATACCTTCATTATAATTTTTTGTCAAATATTTGCGGAGAATACTTTTGTCCATAATGGTTATAGTAAGTATTAGATATTTTTAGATAGTTAGTCTATTATTTGGATTCACACTATCCAATGCAAAAGAGCTTTTCAATATTGCATTATATTTATGCCCATCTCTTTAAAATTATTAGAGACCCTGACATTATGTTTATCCCATTTATTTGCATTTCTTTTGGAGTTAGTGTCAATTCCTGAAGTTATTCAGCTTCTTACATGCAGGAATAAAGTTATTTATTTATATGAACTGCAATGCTAAGCCAAGTACAATTGTTTAATTTAAAATTGGGTTTATTGGTGACATATCTGTCACAAGCAAATTTATCAATTCTATGACTAAATCTGGTAATATCTGTTGCCTATTTAATTATATTCTGTCAAGGGCCCATAATAAAGGCATTCAATCTTCAATCTATTTTATAAGCATTTTTTCTCAATATTTCATAGCATCATCTGTGTGGAAATATTTCTGATTTTTTCTGATGTAACTTGTCTTCCTAGATAATAGAACCTATTTGTTCAGTTTCCTTCCATGTTCAGCTGATTATACTAATGGTTTTGAGTGCCTCTTAATTCATTCCATTGATTCATTGGAGTAGTTTTATCACCCTGTTCAAAGTGCCAGAGTCCAGTCAACCAGCATTTCAAAGTTGTGAAAAGGCATTGAGATCATAGGATTATAGACTTAGAGGGTAGAAGGAATCATAATTTATTAAGCCAAAAGTCTCCTTTTGCAGGTGAAATGAAGCATCAAAATAAAATTTTAGTATCTATTGATTATGAGAAAATATTAGGATTTTTAGAATGAAAACAAAATAAAGCAAAGGAAAATAAAAAAGAAAACTGCCTCAAATAATATCTTCAAAAATGTTTCTTCCATTTGTACATCTGATATCCAAGGTTCCATTACAGTTGCGATTAGAGAGATTGTACTGTCCAATGAGCTGTGGGTTACTGACATCATAAAAGTTATTATATAGTTGATCAAAAATATTCTGTGCCATAAATAATGATAATAATCTGTGCCAGGTCAAAACAAAAAGAAGGCTTTCTAGCTAATGGTTTAATTTAATTTAGAGATTTGGGGGACCTTTGTTTTAACTTCCTGAATTTCTTCTGTGGGGAATTAGAATGTATTGAAAGTTGATTATCCTTAAATATTGGGTAAAGATAGACAAGTAGAATTTGTTGTTAAAGTACTTAGAAGAAAAACAGTAGGAAGAAAATTAACTGTCTTTTACAATCAACTAAAATAAAAGGTAAAGTAATTGTTACCTTTTGAATGAATAATTCTATGAATAGTACTTCACGCTATGAGAATGTCTGAGTTTTTATTGTGTTTTTCTGTTTGTCTCAATATTTATTTCTGCCTCTATTCTTCTATCTCTTTCTGTCTCTGTGTCCCTCTCTCTTTCAAATACATACACACAAACACACACTCACACACACTCAGAGTCAAAACATAGCCACAAAGACTTCTTAGTGACTCTCTTGTTACCACTGAATATCTTCTCTTCTCATCCTTATATGATCAGTTGCATTACTTGGAACATAGTGGCAGATTTATTCTTGCAATTCTGCACTCTTCCATGATGGCTCAGGTGAAAGTATTTCAGTAGAGACACTAAAGGAAACTCATAAATGACAGAGCCTATTATGAAGATGACAAGCACAGTCACGGTGACTTTGTTTGTGACTTTGCATAGACTTCTCTGCAGTGTTTGTCTTGCTGTGTGGGCTTCTTGTGGAATTAATGCTGGAAAACTCATTTAACCACCTGCTCTCATATTTGGAAAATACTCTACTTAGCAAATACTTTGTTAGTTTAAAATAATAAACACAAAGCAGAACAGCATCCTCCAAACTGCCCTCTGTGCCCCTTGACAGACAACATTCTACTGTTGATTTTTGAGAATTAGGAAATAGCTGAATTGGAAATAAACTTACCTCATCATCATCATTAAGATTGCTTTCTTTTTTTTTTGTCTATCTACTTTTCTAATTAGTGGCATAAGGATTCCATGTCTCTTTTCTCTTTGATGTCTCTATCTGTAGATGAAGAGCATTCTCAAGTGTAAGGGAATCTAATATTCATCCTCAGCAAGAATCTTTGGGTAAGCCCAGAGATATACAAAAACCATGCATAGCAGTGGTAAATGCCATTGTTCTTTTTAAGTCACCTCCTTTTCTTAAATGAATCTCTTTCCACCACCCTTTTAAATCTGTTATCCTGAAGGAAGTAAAACCCAAAGGTCAGTAAAGATATTCCCAGGTTTTCTGGTTGCCAAATTTCCTTAAAGGTTAACTTCTCCCTCTGTCTCTTCTCTGACTCTCTGTTAGTCTCTGACTGCCTGTCTTTGTCTCTGACTCTCCTTTCTGTCTTTCATATTGTAAGAGGGGAAACCTTGAGGGTATAGACTCCAGAAAAGCCAAGGGAGGAGAAAGGAAGTCAGCCTAACTTAGCCGTGTGACAATTGAGAGGGAAGCCGCCTGAGGTCTCAGCAGAGATCCTTCAACACCAAGTTCAAAGCCCCAACTACCTCCACAGGAGGTTACCACCATATTTAAAACATAACATCTTTCATCACTTCCTGCATCCACCTTCAATTTCAAGTGGACAAATGGCAGCCTTGAGGGTATAGACTCCAGAAAAGCCAAGGGAGGAGAAAGGAAGTCAGCCTAACTTAGCCGTGTGACAATTCAGAGGGAAGCCGCCTGAGGTCTCAGCAGAGATCCTTCAACACCAAGTTCAAAGCCCCAAAATGCTTTTCTAGGGTATATGTACGCATACATATATATTCATTTAAAATACATTCACCTATATACCCTTTATCGAGCTCTGTATATATGTATATAATGCATAAATATATTCATTTTTATGTTATTCACATGTATCATATTTATATGTTTATATATTGTATGCATATACATCTATGTATATAAATATACATCTATAAATACATATATGAGTGTATGTGTATATATACCTATGCATTGGATTTAGATTCAGAAAGGCCTAGATTTAAATAACACCACATACACTAGCTGTGTAAACCAAGGAAAGCTATTTAATCTCACTGTGCCTCAGTTTACTCATTGGTAAAATGAAGCTATTGGACTCAAAGTCTTCAGTCTCTTTCAAGATCTAAATCTAGAGTCTTAGGATCTTCAAAATGAAAGGATTGTATTCTGTCACATTTAATGATCTTCTGTGTGTGTCTATACATAATGCATATACATGCATAGCCATGTATGTGTACATATATATTATTTCCCATTAAAATGTTAACTCCTTAAAATCAGGGCCTATTCTTGCTTTTATACATTGATCGATGTATTATGAGGTATAGTATGAGATTATCTACTTTTATCTACATTACAAAAAAGATATTAGAAGTATTGAGAGGTAGACCTAGAGATGGGAGGTCCTGGGTTCAAATCTGGACTCAGACACTTCCCGGCTGTGTGACCCTGGGCAAGTCACTTGACCCCCATTGCTTACCCTTACCACTCTTCTGCCATGGAGCCAATACACAGTATTGACTCCAAGATGGAAAGTGTAAATGAAATTAACTCTAGCCCATTCATAGTCAAAAATCTACTTACCCTAGGCATCTAGATTATATCATCCCCACATCCCTCAAAAGGGGAGTGGAGATAAGTTAACCACACGTGACAATAAGTATCAAATCAAGAACAAGGGACTGTCCTTTGGGCAGTCCAAATCAGTGTAGAGGCTGCCATTGGTCCACTTGAATTAGAGGTGGCCCACAGGAAATGACAAGAGATGCTATCTCTTTAAATATGTGGGTTACAACCTGGTAAAGTTAGTTCAGGAGTTCAGGAGTTCCGGCTTTGAACTTGGTGCTGAAGGTGCTTGGCTGAGACCTCAGAATGCTTCTACTCTGAATTGTCACGTGGGTAAGGTAGGCTGACTTCCTTGGTGTTTCCAAGCTCTGCCTTAAGTAGGTTTATAGCCTCTCTGATTTCTAAGGTCTTGTGGATTCTAACCTAGTTTAATTAGTCTTTTAAGCCTCTCTCTCCGTCCAGGCCTCTACAGGCCTGGACTGGCCTCTTCCTCTCTCTATTTACCTACCTTTTACCTTCCTAATTGTAAATAAACTACCTTAAACTGGATGCTGACTTGGGTCTATTTTAATTATGGAATCAATCTGAATGGTTGATCCCTGGGCCACATTTTAAATACATATTTATAAATACCTAAAAATCTCCCTCTTACAAAAGTAAGGATTTATTAAAAAAAAAAAAAGTATTGAGAGGAAGATTCATTAGTTTCTGCCAATGGTTTTCTTCAAATTCTGGCAGTTCCCTGTAGGATTATCTTTGGTTTATTTTATTGAAGAAATAGGAATAAAATGTGGCCCATATTTTAACCAATGCCCAACAATGGGAAAACAACAACTGCCAGTAACTAGAGTTAACTATAGACTATATGTATGTTAATAATTTAAACTTAGATGTTAATAATCATATCAATGATATTCTTAGTTCACAATAACTGAAATAGAATTATAAACATAAAGAAGTCTGAATATCTAGGACCCTTTTTCTATTCTTTTCCTCAACTCATGCTCAGTTCTTCATTTCTTAAAGGAAATGAACTACATCACCCGTTAGCCTGATACAAAAGGCCTTCCTTAACTTTTTTTTTTTTTTTTTTTAAATTTTAAACCCTTAACTTCTGTGTATTGACTTATAGGTGGAAGATTGGTAAGGATAGGCAATGGGGGTCAAGTGACTTGCCCAGGGTCACACAGCTGGGAAGTGTCTGAGGCTGGATTTGAACCTAGGACCTCCTGTCTCTAGGCCTGGCTCTCAATCCACTGAGCTACCCAGCTGCCCCCTTTCTTAACTTTTCAAACACTCTTTTTCTAAGGAAGTATAGTGGCCTCCCCTCCCCCAACTCTTCCCTAAAACAGAATGAATAAAGATCTTATATTATGTTTCAATTACATCATTCAAAGGAAGTAGAGAGACATTATGCTATGCATATAAGATTTTTTAAAAATCTATTCTATCCTGGCTCATTAAATTAGGCAGGCCACTTTCAACAAACTTTATTTGATTAGGTTAAAGGTTAATAAATCATTTTAATGAGCAATTAATTATACCCTTCTTTTTTCATCACAAACTATCCTCTAAATGCTTAATGTGAAATTGTATATGTAAACACAGGAAAAGTTCTATTTTTGCAAAGAGAAGTATGAATGAATTTGGAAGTTTCTTGTCATCTCACTATTGTAAAAAAGAACCTATAAACCCCAGACCACAAAGTTTTTTTTTAATCTCCAAAGATGATCTCAACATTAGCAATATATACTGTACATCATTAGAAAAAAATCATTAAAAATTTCCATTGGATACTTTTGAAACTGTAAATAAACATTCTTTAATCAGTTATTATTGTTCTACCTTTTACCAAAAAAGTCTGTTCATTTCTAAAAGAAAATGAAAGAAAAATGTTATTTCATATCATAGAATAAAGAGATCAGTTCTATTTAATTTTATAAATTGTGAGAAAAGTGGTTAAACAGATCATTACAAGACAGTTTATGCTCCAAACACAGAAAATTACAATAAATAAGTATATTTCCATGTTCTTATTGAATGTGTTAACCTAAATAAGCTTTCAGCTTATGGAAATGAATTTTAGGGACCATATCTTTTAAATAGTCTGTATTTCTACCCTTATATGATGGACTTTTTAAAAAATATATTTGCCTTCATTGGATTTTACTTTACTACTCAAACTTTACTCCTTCTTAAAGAAAATTGGACCTCTCCATAGGAGACAAAAGATGATTTACAACGTCTATTTTATTTATTTAAGTATAGTTGTGGTAGTGGATAATATTTATTTCCTAAGGACAAGCCTAGATATGTATAGAGGCTCAGCACAAAGAATCCGGGCATTTTTAACAAATTCTTTGCTTATAAGAAATGACAGTAGCATTAATAGGTTACAATTGATAGAACTGGATGTAACTTCTTTATCAATGACATCAGATTCAATGAAAAATGAAAATAAGAGGAACTTGGTGAAATACTGAAATGTAGTCTCTTATGGTCATCTCATGAAAAGGAGAAAATTATTGTGGGAAAAAATAATAAAAGGAACCACCCCTCTCCCATTAGCCCAAATGTACAACCTTATCATCATTCTTGATTCTTCTCTTGGAATTGTCCTGCATATCCATTCTGTTTTCAAGACCTTTCATTTATGCCATTGTAACAATTCTCTTGAACATCCCTTTCTCTCACTCATCTATTTAACTGCCACTATGGTCCTACAAATCTTCATCCCCTCAAACCAAAGCTATTGCAGTAGTGAGTTGGTAGGTCTCCCATCTTTAAGTCTTCCCTACTCAAACCATTCTTCACTGTAATATTAAAGTGTGTTTTCTAAAAATCTGGTTCTGCCTATGTTACACTCTTCTATTATTCAATAAACTAAGTTGTTCTCTATCACCTCATTAATCAAATAGAAACTCCTCTCTTTGCCATTTAAATACTTTACAGTCATGTCACTGCCTAATTCTCCAGTCTTCTTATAGGCTACTCCTTTCCACAAAATCTACAATCTAAGAACACTGGCCTTCTCAGTGTTCTTCACACTTCACACTCCATCTCCTGACTACATGAATTTGCACTGTTTCCTTTATTCTTGGAATGCTCTCCATTCACATCTCCTACTCCCAGACCCCCTGAATTCCCTCAAGATTCAGTTTATATTCCATCTTCTGCAGGAAATCTTTTTCAACCTTTTCAATATGCTCTCTCTAACACTGCTTACCAATTACATAGTATTTATCATGTGTGTATATACTTGTTCTATTGCTTTCTCCCTTTTTAGAATGTGAACTCCATGAAAACACAGAGCTTGCCTTTACAGTTTAAAGGTTTCACACAGTGCCTATCACTTAATAAATGCTTGGTGAATTTTTGACTTTCTCTATTTTTTGAAACATTCAAATAATCTCTCTGCTAATATTGGGTAGTGCTAATTCATGTCAAGTTAAATAATGTAGCTTTTATTTGTCAAAAAAGTGGCTTTAGTGAACATATGGGGCTTATTTCAAGGAAAAGGGTGATATTAAACTACATTTGAAGATAAATAATTATGTTTTATTCATTGCAAGAAAGCCTGGTATTCAGCTTCAGCAGGAAATGATACCATTGGTCTCATTT
Organism: Gracilinanus agilis; assembly: GCF_016433145.1. Classification (NCBI taxonomy): domain Eukaryota; kingdom Metazoa; phylum Chordata; class Mammalia; order Didelphimorphia; family Didelphidae; genus Gracilinanus; species Gracilinanus agilis. The sequence goes on along the minus strand of NC_058130.1, from coordinate 468,293,470 downwards.
AATGTCTGGCTGTAATTCTGTATAGTACAATAAAAGTCTGGTCACAAACCTGCCTATGAAAGAGGAACAAGGAAGGCAAAATGAGATCTTTAATTTAACAAGGAAAAGGCATTGCTTGGAAGAACATATAGGCTATATCACTGTTGATATATGGAGAAATAACAGAGGTGACTACCACTGGCAGTAAATCTGTTTTCACCACAAGTCTTGCTGCAGGCATTGTACTTTGTAATAAATGAAATGATTTTAGGCCACACTGAGCAGGTTTGAAATTCACTTGTTTAGTGCAACGTATGACAGTTATGATTCCAACAAAATACTCCATTTATCCCAAACCAACTAAAAAAGAGATAAACCCTCAGATGAATATGCTTATCATTATTCATAACAAAGGGTTAGTTTTGTCTTTATTGATTCACATCCATGAAAGTCATGTATTTGATCTTGTCTTTCACTCCATAAAGGCAATATTAGAGAGATGAATATGCCTTTCTCCTTCCATATCAATGTACTAATTTTTATCTTCAGCTGGAACCTTTCTTCGTCTTATAAAACCTAAAATCTAGATAATGAAACTAGTTCACTTCTTTTGCAAGAGAAATACAGCAGAGGAAGTAAAGGTTTGGCAGGAAATTTTGCTCTCTGAGTTGGTCTGTTTTTCATGCACAAACATATTCCCTATGCATCAAATCATAATCTGCACCGGGTGTTCTGACTGAAGGAGTGCATTTTGCAACAGCTGTACACTGGCTTTAAATGTATGCTTGCCCATCACCACCAAATGTGGCAAGTGTACAACTAACACACGCTTTTGGGATACCCAGAGAAATTAGGCCAACTATCTTTCTCTATATTCTTTTCATTTTCTTTATCTTGATCACTGGCAGCTAGGTCATTATCTGTTTGGGTCAAGTTTTTTCCTCTCAAGAATATTTTATTATGCAAGGTGATGATACTGAGAAACTGCATAATACAATAAAAACTTTTAAAAATATATTTGCTTTTTTTGCTGATTTAGAATTTTACATCAGAAATCTTGAAAAAAAGGATTTGTTTTATTATTATTTTCCTTAAAATATTCCTTTGAAATTATAGATCAAATGAGATTGCATATTACATAAGTGAAATGGCAGAATCAGCTTATTCCTATGGACAATGTATTTAATTTTGATTTAAAAAAAGAAAAGAAAATGAAATTGAATCTCAGAATCACAAGGGATTTTAGCGGCCATTTGGTGTAGCACATCTGGAAATATGATTCTTTTATTTATACAATTGGCAAGTAGCAATTTAACTTCTTTTTTTAGACTTCCATTGAATAATATGTTGCCATTTGAATTACTTTTCTTCTAAAATTATTTATTTCATATTTAATACTTATATTGCATTATTTAATGTCCTATATTAGTGACCATTGTGTATAAAAGGAAAATAATTTACTTGACAGGTGAAGACCTTGAATAATTTGTGATAAAAGATCTCAAATTAAAGAGGTTCTCACAAATTATATAAAGAAAGAATTTTAAATTGCCTAACCAAAGTCCTTTTAAAGAGAATGTAGTTTAAACATATTAGTAATTGTACTTAAAATTCAGTACAGTTATAGTTGCTTATAATACATGCATATTTATAGTTCATTTAGTTTTATGTTTATCACTAAATGAACTCTAAATTTATATATTCATAATATTTCTGGGATAAATATTATATTGTTTGTGTTATTTAAATTTATTTTAAATACATTGAACTAAACACATATTAAGCATTAATATTATCTTAGCTGAGGAAAAATGAGTAAAATAAGATAGAAAATTAAGACATTATTGTTTTCAAGCAACATGATAGGATAGTCAAGAGAACTAATGTGAACTTAGGCTACTTTAAAAGGCATAGTTGGGAAAATAAGATAATTGTTTTTCCATACATTGTTACTAACAGTATGTCTACATAGTTCAATTTCATGCTGTTTAATTTTATTTTGTTTTAATTTAGTTCTAGGTCCTATATTTCAGGAAAGCTATTGATTAGATGCTGAGAATTTTAAAAGAGGACATCTAGGGCATTTATAACATGGAAACAATAGTAGACAGGGATCTGACTTCAATCAGGAAGGTCTAGGTTCAAGTCCCTTCTTACACTTAACTATTTGTGTTACATTATGTTCATTGTAAGCAAGACATTTCACCCCAATGTGCTTCAAAAAACTGCCTAGGATTTCTCTTTGATATTACAGATAGTGCTCTGGTTGAAAAAGGAATAGTTTTCCATGATCAAAAAAATGACCAATCCTATTTGTCAATAATATAAATAAAGATTCACATCAGATTTACTACTTGTGGTGTGAAAAAACAATATAAAGCACTCAGAAGATGCAAGCGTTATTACATGATCAAACATATTTACAGGAAGGTTAGTTGATTCATAAAAAGGAAGGAGTGAACATTCATTTTCTTTGTTATTAACTTTATTATTAACTCATTTTTATTAACAATTTGTGTGCACATGTGTTTAAATTGCTTTTTAATGAATTCCAAATTCTAATTGGTCTTCTTTGCTCTTAGTTCCTAAAAGAGTTAAACTCTTGATCTCAGCCTGAGCTATTTTTTGCTTGTCTTTCCTTTTTAAGCTTTGGATGATAGCACGGGTATTATCTGATATTGAAACAAATCTATCACCTCTTTCCATTTCCAAATTTAATTCTTCTTTTGATGAGTGTCCTTTTTAAAAAACTATTCCTGAGAAATAGTCCATCAGCAGATTAGTTATGAATATATTAGCTCTAGCTATTGCCATGTGAACTACCCTTTGGAATGGTAGCTAACCAAATAGAATGCTGGTATTCAGCAATAAGATGGCAAGCTAATAAACTCTGAATGCTAGAGAGGCATTCTAGACAAATGTAGAATGAGCAGAAGAAAAAAATCTATTCCATTTCAGCTGAAGCTATATAATTTCACATCCTTCTTAAACAGTGGACACTAGATAAAACAGGGAAACTGTACTATGTAATCACTGTCCTGACTCTGGTTTTATTTTTTAGTGATACAAAATTTGAATTATTCAGGGTAGGGCTATTAAATATTCATTTTGCTTCATATTATAAAGTTATTGATTAATGTCTTTGGGAAAGTACAGTATTATCTCTGATTGCATCAAGGTCATCTTGAGGAACAGGACCAAGCCAAGCAATTTTATATTTGAAAATATGAGAAGCTAATACATAATTCATATTAAACAGATAACATAAAGGTTAACCCCTTGGAGAAGCTAAAGCTTATACCGTGTCCTCTTGATGATTCTTTATACTGGCAATTTGGAAAATGCCAGTGTTTTATTACTATCCATTCATGTAATAAGACATGAGTTAATACATACCTGCCTCACTATTCCTATGGGCAAAAAAGAATTTGAATTATGCAGAAGACAGTGATTCTACTAAATTAAATGAGGCAAAAGTGCTTTTCTTCAGTAAGCTAGTCATTAGAAATATTTTGAGAACAGTGACATTCTCACCTCCAGAGATTAGATATTCTTTATTTCTATTTCATGTGGATAATTATTTAAACTTTTTAAGTCTTCTATGATAATGAAACTATTTTGAGCTCATATTTAGTGATCATAAAGCACTCTAAGCTTCTTCAGGCATTTAAATAAGTTCTTTGCCAAAATGATAGTATTCTGGACAACATTCTCCCAGATATGATCCCATTTTCCCACTAATCACATTATAACTTTAAAAATTAAAAATAACAAAAATTTGTGATCTGAACAAATTTTCTAACAATAATTTCCTATCTAAAGAAGCAATATGAGGGTATATATCTGAATAGTTCAGGAAAATATATGATAAAATTATTTGTTTACTTATTTATTTGTGATTCTGATGTTTGAGTTAAATCCATAATATATAACATTTCAATATGGGATAGTCAGGTACTAAAATTTAATAGGATAGTTTTATTTGAGAAGGCAAATAGTGCGTGTGGGTAGACATTGTCAATCAATTAGCCTATAGGTTAGAGGTTAAAGGGATAAGGTAATGACAGTAGTGGCATTTACTCTTCTCTTGTCCATACCTCTTAGAGTACCCACAATACTATTCTGAGCTGTAGAAGGCTACTTTATCATATTGTGACAACATGTAAAACTATTTCCTTTGGGAGTCAATGAAAAAAATCCAATTTGTTATTTTCCAGAAAACTAACTTTTCAAGTAATGAGCCCAATCAATGATTCATACGAATGTCAATATTAAAAAGTATATTTTTTTCCTTATTCCCTTAAATAAACTCCCATCTAATCAGAACTGATCCAAGAATTACCAATAATTTAATTGTATCCAGAAGGACCCAAAAGCAAAAAGTTGCTCTTTTTGCCTTATATAAAATAGAGGGTAACATACCCTTTTGGGCTAAACAAGTTTTAAGATACTAAGAAGGAAAACTCCTGTTAGCTTATTGCAGACTTTTCTTGCTGGCCATTCCCTGCTTAGAGACAGAAAATAAAACCTATGATAGAATATCAGATCTGGCAAATAAGAAAGACTTGATTTTGAATGTAACCTCAGATACTTATTAGCCATGATAAAACAGAAAAGCCACTTAGCCTCTGTCTGCTTTTGTTTGATCATCTTTAAAATGTAACAATAACAACAGCTTACAGGGTTGTTCTCAGGACCAAATGAGATACTATATGTAAAGCACTTTGTAAACTTTAAAGCAATATGTGCACACACAGAGCTATTTATATTATCGTTCATTCCTTCGTTTGAATCCTACTTCTGCAAGATACAACTCATGTGACTTTTGAGTAAAGGTCACAATTTATGAGACTTATTTTTTCATTAAAAATATGGTTTAAATGAAATGTGTAATGCAGGGTTGGATTTTGCAAATTCAACTGTAAGTAGCCCTGGCAGTTAGGTTTTAGAATGTTCAGAAAGTCAGTTGGAGCCTGAGGCTATAAATAGTGCTGAAGTTCCAACTGAGGGGCTTTTTTTTTTTTTTTTTTTTTTTTTTGCTTTTTGGCTTTAGTTTTGGCTTTTGCCTTTTGACCTGTGCTTATTGGGACATTTTGGACCTAGCTTGGTTTCTCCTGATTTCTCCATTTACATCCCTCCTCTTTCCCTGAATTTCCTCATTGAACCCTGGGAGGAAGGGCAGTTTTGATGGTTGGACATTGTGGGTTTAGCTTCTTTAGTCAAGTAGGACATCCTTAAATCAATCCACTCCCTTATTTAGTGATCTGATAAATACTTTACTTCAGGGCAGTGAATCCTTCCTAACTGTGAGAGCCGGACTCTCTCAGTCTGACTCCCTTCTCTGTGACCCTTCCCCCAACACCAGCTTTCTACCTAGTACCAGTTACAAAACCCTGAAACCCTCTTTCCTTCAACTTATCCCTGTCATCATTAAATCCCCTTTTGTTACCTACATAAAGCCTCTGGTGAATCATTGTATTGAAGATTAATGCAAAGGCTGAAGAGGGAAGAATTACTTTCCTTTTATTTTCTTGAGGGAAACCTAGGCATCCATCTTGGGCAGGAAGTACTCAGCCAAGACTTCCTAGAGACATCAATTTCACTGGCAGGGAGGAGCCTTTAACTCCTCCCTCAAGGGACTTTAGAAATTAACAAGAGAAACCCCAGCCTTGATTTAAACATTTTTGACTGGCCCAATCCTCTTGAACCATAGTACAAGTACCTTCCCTGCATGAAGAACCCAGCCTATTTCCTCTCTGTATCCTCTGTCTCTAGCCTCAGTGAATAAGCCTGTTTAAGCTGCCCCCCTATATACTCCCATCCATTCCCTTACCTTATATATACCTACCTCATTCATCCCTTCCCTACACTCAGCTATCCCCTCATTCCTCCTCCAATCACCTATATCACCTTTATTGCTCCTTACTACCCAGATTGCCTTACTTCTTTATAACAAATGGCACTAAAAGTACCCTCTAAATCTTAATCTATAATCCTAGTATTAGTATCTGCTGATTAAGAAAGTAACTGCAGGTCACCTGAGTTGCTCAGAGGGGCAGTTAGATGACTCAGTAGATAGAGAGTCAGCCCGAGAGATGGAGTTCCTGCATTTAAATCTGCCTTCAGATACTTCATACCTTATTTGACTCTGGGCGAGTCACTAAACCCACATTGCCAAGCCCTTATAGCTCTTCTGCCTTGGAACAAATACACAAAATTGATTCTAAGACAGAAGGTAAGAATTAAAAAATCACCAGGTGATACAAAGATACCATCAATTTTGAAATGGATCTGAACTTGAACGATTAAAAGGAAATCAATATAGATCTGAAAATTATTAATATCTTAGGTAGAATGCATTATCTATGGTCTACAAAAGTTATTTTTGCTAATTATTTGGCCATTTAATTAGATGTTCCCCTTGCAATAACTAAATTCACCACTTCACACACTTCTCTTTCCAACTTGCCTTAATCTATCATTAACAGGTTGGTAGGCACCATTGGAGTGCTTAACTGTTATCCATTGTTCTCATTACAGAATAAGCTCAATTCCTTTTCTGATATTAAATTTCCAGAAAGATATCCCTTGTTCCACTTCTTGTCCACATGATAGTACTGGCAATATATTTTAGCCAATTTATGCTCACCATGTATCTCTTCCCAGTTCTCAGAGTCCCCTACACTTTAAATTCAACAAACATATCCTAAGTGATAAACTATACAAACCTTTTAGAGGTAGAACAGTATCTTAACCTTAGCAAAAAATTAGTAGTTTGGCTTAACTGGAAGACAGATAATATAAAGGAGAATAATATAAAGAAAATTAAGAAAAATAGATTCTGAAGGCATACAAATACGAGGATGAAGAAAATTACATTTGATTCTTAAAGATAATAATTAGTGAATGAACATTTTTGGGGGGCAGGAAAATAAAATAGTTGAGTCCTTGTGGTTTCAGAAGATAATTTGCATATGTGTATGGCAGATGAAGACTAAAAAGTGAGAAAAAATTAGGAGTTTATAACAACAGTCAAGGAGAAGGTTAATGTGAGTTAGAATTAGTGTGTTAATCATGTGAGTGGAGAAGTAATAAGAAACATGAGAGATATTATGGTGGAAGAATTTGAGACTTCACAACCAGATTGATATAGGAAGTGAGAAAGAGACAACTTTATGTGATCTCTGAATCCCAATGATGAATAGCAGTAGGCAATATTTTAATTACAATAAATAATTAGTTATTTAATTAAATAATGTTAAAGTTTACTTTTAAGTTTACTACATTAAATAATTTAAGTCAATAAAACAGTTAACATGTATATAACATTTTAGGGTTTCTAAAATGCTTTATAATTTTGTCCTCTTAACAACCCTGGGAGAAAAGTTTTATAATTATCCACATTTTACAGAAGTCAAGTATGGTTAAGAGACTTGATTAGTTTTAAAACCACTTGTAAGTTTCTAAGGCCAAAAATGAATTTGTTTTCCTTTCTCCAGATCTATATACAATGTACCACCTAGCATATACCACTTATTAAAAGTTTACTTCCTTTATCGTATTTTATTATTTATATATTATTTCATAGTTATTATTTTATTTATTTTTTCAAAAGGAATTATAGATCTAGGAATGCTTTAGAGAACACTTAATCTAATTCATTAAAGTTGAGAGAATTGAGATCCAGAAACTTCAATTTCTAGAACAGGAAATCTATTTAGAAAATGTTACGCTATACAATGCAAATGCCCATTATTTATAGGTTGACTTGATTTTATTAAATGTTATGTTTATGAGCACTTACATGAAGAGACAGACATCATACTCATAGACAGAAACATAGCCCCATATCATATTTTGGTTTCTAAGGGAATATCAAATTTAACTTGCCTTATTTTGAATTACACCACCTTTTCTGGGAAGGTAGCCCATGTAAAATGCAAGTACTGCCTGTAAGCACATTCATTTACATTTTTGGAATGGTTTTACCCATTTTAAGAAATGCATAGGAGGTTTTGAAATAATTATCATATGATATCACGCAAGTGTGGCACTAAGAATTCACTAATTACAGGATGATTAATTATTCCATATCCAATATTAAATCCAGGCTGATGAATATGACCTGAAGTGTGTAGTCACATAAATAATCGTCACAGGAGAGGTGAAAGCCAAAAGATTAAGGATACCAGTATACAATGAATATATAGTCCCAATTGTAGCAATCCCCAAAATTTATATTTATATTTCCAAATGTGCAGACTTGGTCTTATTTTTTAGTAAATGTGTTCAGTGAGGATGATGAACACATCTATAACAAAAGAGTCTGATTTAGAAAACCAGGGACTGTACTGAGGATTATAAAGTGTGATTATATACTGTATTTCTGTGCCCCGCTTCACACAGAACATTATCAATCAGTCTGAAAGGACCTAGATATACGTGTGCACCCATGACATCACTTTTAAATTATGCATAGTTTGTAAATGCACAAAATTAATAATGCCTTTTGTTCACACACCTCCTGTGTATCATATTGGAAAGAACCCACTAAGAATTATATTACTAGACCAAACAGCTTTTTAAAATTTGTGTGCTACAGAGCCATTTGTCACTTCATTTTAATGAGATGTTCTATACTGAAAATGTCTAACTGCTCAGTGGAGAAATAGGAGTTTAAATTTATTATCTAAGAAAAGAAAATTAATTGACACAGGCCAAAAATCTAATGGAATTAGACTCATGTGGCTTTACTGAGAACTTTAGAAACCTTAGTTAAGATGCATGGAATGACATGAAATCAAGATACAGAAGCATCTAAGTAACTTTTGCTTTAGGCTAGGAATTTGTCAAAAAGGCAGTCTATAAAGTATACTTAAGTTAAATTGAATGAGCTACTTCTTTGGAATTAAAAATATACTATATGCATGTATGTGTCTATTTTGGCATGTGGATCACTATACTTCTCTCACATTGCTAGTATGTGTGTTCCACAAATGTGGAGCACGACTTCCTTCAACCTCAGGCCAGAGAAATTGGGAAGACCCATACAATGAAGTGGTAAAAACTATAATTCCCAATCCATCTAATTTACAACAAATAGGAGAGGTGTGTTGCTTTTTTAATTGATGGTCTTTGGTCTTCAATTTTAATTTAGAAATGATAAAAAATAATCAAAGTCATAAAAGTTTCTGTTTTCTCAGGCATTGGTTATTTACTCTAGTATATCCGAGGAAAGCCATTAACAGTTGTTGTGGAGTTATGTTTGACTCCTCTTGACTCCAAAAAGTATACCACATGAATACTGATCTTGGTTTTTTATTGGCAAAAATATCTGAGTAGTTTGTCTTTTTCTTCTCCAGTGGATTAAGGCAGACCAAGATTAAGTGACTTGTCCAAGTTCCAAAAGCAGGTAAGTATCTGAATACAGATCTGAACTCAAGTCGTCCTGGTCTAGGCCTGACACTCTATCCACTGAACTACCTGTCTGCTTCCATCAGTTTCTGGAAAACTTAATTCAGGACTGACTTATATTGAGATATTTGATCAAAACATCAAAATGGAAGGAAATTCCCAGACATTTGAAATATATGATTAAACTATAACTATTCTTTAATGGCTATGTTTTTTTAGGCCACCCTGCAGTTCACCTTGAAGTAAACCAAAAGTATAGCTTAAACACCTATGAAGACACCGGATCAGAGTAATGCAATATAATAATGATCAGTGGCATAGTTGTGATGCCCAGGGTTGTTATTAATCTCTACAATGGTAGATGAATCATTTTCAAATACCTCTTCAATTTAAATTCACATTTTAGGAGCTTCTGTGGAGATGTAAAGTGTAGAACTTGAGGATATGATAGAGGTGGGTGATGGAGGCAGCCTCTTAAGATAAAACACACAGGATATCTTGGTGAGAGAAAATTAATAATATTGCTTTTTGCAAGGGTGCGTCTTATATTTTTCCAAATTAGATGAATGGTACAATTTTTAATACTTATTTCCTGACATTCTGTAAACTGTGTCTTTTACCTTCCTCCCCTCTGCCCACCTCTGCAAGACACAAGGTAATATGATATAGGTTGAATATGTATTGTTACACAATTCATACTTACAGGTTCATCATATTGTGAAGTTGTCCTGGATCTTTTCATTGCTGATAAGTTAATCCATTCACAGTTGATCATCATACTTTATTGCTGTTATTGCTTACAACATACTATTTCTGTTCACTTCACTTTGCATCATTTTATGTAAGTCTTCCTATTTTTTTTGTGATCATCTTTTTTGTGATTTTTTATGGCACACAGAGTGCATATCTTTTCTATGATGGTATTTAATTTTTAGTACATGAATTTATTTTGTGGTAAGTAAAAGTAGATTGAAGTCTCATTTTCAAGTAGATGAAGAGAACCAATAAAATGGAGGAAGTAATGATTTGGAATGATCAGTTCGGGATTCAAATTCTGCCTCAATCATTGAAGATTTTTATAACCATAAACTGGATATAATCTAGACCTTATACTTTTGGGGCCTTGGTCATTGCAAATGTAAAATGAAAGAATTGGACTGATGACATCTAAGACTCCTTCCACCTCTACATCTATGGTCCTAAGTGCTATTTAAAGGTTGTTTTTAAAAAAATTTGCAAGTTATAAATATAATCAGTTGTGTTTCTGCCTAAATATTCAGAGGTTTCCCTGAGGATCTTGAAACTTTTGTATGTTCTCATCACTTAGCCATTTCTTATGGCAATGGAAATCTTCAAGAGTAGGAAAAAATATATGCTGAACCTTTCAGCCACTATGGCTCTGAATGGGTGGTCCTGCATTTGTACACTAGTGTTACAAGGATTGGGGATGGATTATTCTTTATATTTTATGGCATTAATGCATCTGCTGCTCTGACTTAGAACAAACCAAGAACTATTCCCCTTGTTCAATATCCCCAAGAGGTTCTAGAAACTGTTATATGTGCTACATCAACACCTTTATTAAGATATACATCATGTTCACAAAACATCATTGCCTTCTATTCTCCTTTGGTATGATATGGTATCCAAACTAGTTTCATGTATTTGCTCTTTCCTGCTTGTCCCACAAAGCAGAACCTGTAGATTTTCTGAAGTCATTTATAGTAATATAACAGTGAAAAGAGGACTTATGGTAAGATCTAAACAAATAAATAAGTGAGAGAGAGGGAGAATATTAAGTTTTTTTTTGTTTTTTTTTTTTTTAAAACCCTTACCTTCCGTCTTGGAGTCAATACTGTGTATTGGGTGTATTGGCTCCAAGGCAGAAGAGTGGTAAGGGTAGGCAATGGGGGTCAAGTGACTTGCCCAGGGTCACACAGCTGGGAAGTGTCTGAGGCCAGATTTGAACCTAGGACCTCCCGTCTCTAGGCCTGACTCTCAATCCACTGAGCTACCCAGCTGCCCCCGAGAATATTAAGTTTTAATATTCTGTTGCTTTGCAAAAAGGAAAAAAAAAGAAAATGTTTCCAGTAAATACAAAATGGTACTATATCTTTAACGATGCTTAATTATGTTACTTTAGAATTTCTTTAACTGTCTATTAAGATAACATTGATTATTGCCATTCTCAAAGGACTAGAGCCACCCAGAAATATACTGTTTTCATGTCCCATAGGTTTCATGGACTGACAAATTCTTTTCTGTTTACAAATGTGTCTCTGGAATTAATCAACTGGTAGTGTCCCCTTGGATGTGGAATCTTGATTCATGAATTATGTATTTATTCCAAATTCTAATGATCTATTACTGCTCTATTGGGTTCAAAGGAGTTACTATATAATCTAAAATTTATTTTAGAAGTCAAAAAGTAGTCTATACTCATATATCACTTAAGCCCCAGGAAATTGCAAAACTATGCTATAGGGTAAATAGAGGTCTACATTGGACTAAATAGTTTTCTGGACTGGCATTTCATTACCCCAATTCAATTCCAGGTCTAGTCCAAAGAATGAGGTAAATTGCCTTATTTCCACAGTTCTCTCCGCACATATTAAGCAGCTACTTTTTGATAAGCACTGGACTAAGCATTTTACATGTATTTTCTTATTTGATCTTCACAACCCTGAAAGTTGTCTAAGGCAAGATTTGAACTCAAACCTTCCTGAAAGGAAATTGCTAAGATATTTTGACATAAATATTCCTAAAAATTCAATTAAAAAGGAAATAGTAAGTTGAAGCTGAAAGGAAAATCTTTCATTTGGTAAATAACAAAATGAAACAAAACATAGAACCGAATCTTAGTTGTCTTAGTGATATTTTCAGGGACTGATCCAGGGTAGCACAGTGAATTGTTTATGTCTGGAACCAGATGAGTAAAATTATTTCATTGCATACTTTCTAGCTAGGATATTCTGGGTAAGTTATCCTCTCTTTTTAACTGGGGACAATAATAACACCTTCTTCCCAGAATTGCTGTAAGAATCAAATTAGAATATTTTTAAAATGCTTAGAATAATACCCGGTACATTGTAAGAATTATATAACTTTTAGTTATCATTATTAATATTTAATAAAATAAAAAGTACTAAAAATATTATTTTCTCATCGAGGTTTGGGTGTTTCTTGGAGCTTTGGTTCCGTTTACCAAACAAATTAGTTTTGAGGACCATGAATGGAGGGACCAGAAGACAATAACTCATAATACATCTCTTAGTACTTGACATTTTCAAAGGCCTTCACTTATGTCTAGAATTTTCTTTCTCCTCACCTCTATGTCTTGGCTTACAGAGGCAACTTCATGTCTCCCTCATCAGATTAAACTCCTCAAAGGTTGAGAGTCTTATTTTCCTTTCTTTGTATGTCTAGCATTTAGTACAGTGTTTTGCCTGTAGTGTTCTCTGAACAAATGCTTTTGGAGTAGACCAAAAATGTTAAATATAATTAAGAAAGGAGAAAGCAAATCTAGAAAGACAATGTGGAATTTAGAGGAAAAAAGTAGATAAAAAATGTATCACTGAAGGTTGGTTATTTACAGGTATTTAAATGCAACTAAGTGGTAAAGTGAATAAAGCACAGAATTTGAGTCAGAAAGACCTGTATTCAGATCTGTCGTCAGATTATTTCTAGCTGTGTGGTACTGAGCAAGTCATTTAACTTCTGTCTAACTTTGTCTCTTCAGCTATAAAGTAGGGATAATATTAGCACCTTCCTCATAAGGTTGTTGTGAAGATGAAATCAGATAATATATATACAAAGTTCATTGAACAGTAGCTGGGACATAGTACCTGCTTACTATGTATTTCTTCATTTCTACAATTGTATCCATAACAAAGGAATAATAATGATAAATAATAATAAAAGCCTTTAAAATATAATAATAATAATAATAATAATAAAAGCCTTTGTGTGTAATTGTAAAATTCCAGATGAGATGAGAGAACTCATTCATCTTATCATATAATAATTCCACTAATGCATTCAACAGTTTGTATGTAAGAAAGGATCATTTAAATGGTCAAAGGAACATAAAGTTGATAACTGAAAAAAAAAAGAACATTGGAAGGATGCCAAAAGAAACAAAACTGGATATAAAAATGGGTTTGATTATGAAGGGAGGAAAGAGCAAGAATTGGGAAATAGAAATGGAGGGTAGAAATGTAATAGAATGGTTAAAAAAATTTAGGTGTTAGGGAGAGGAATACATGGAAGGATAAGAGGTTTTGATTTGAAGAGAGATGGTTTGCAGAGATTATGTTTTTGGAGATGGTATAGTTTTGATAATAATTTCTCCTAGCGGATCAATGGAAAAATATAACATTTATTAAAGGCTAACTAACTTCTTAACAGTCACTATACTAAACATTAAAGATAGAAATAGAAGCTAACAAGAGAGTCTCTGCTTTCATGGTGGCAAGATAATTCAAAAAGGGTATCAAAGGAAAGTGGAGTACATCTTCTCTGAAACATGATGTAGAGATGTCCATTAAGTAGTTTAGACTTGTTCCTGTCAAGTTGAAGTACATAAATAATTTTTAAAAATTTATCTGGGGGGCAGCTGGGTAGCTCAGTGGAGTGAGAGTCAGGCCTAGAGACAGGAGGTCCTAGGTTCAAATCCAGCCTCAGCCACTTCCCAGCTGTGTGACCCTGAGCAAGTCACTTGACCCCCATTGCCCACCCTTACCAATCTTCCACCTATGAGACAATACACCGAAGTACAAGGGTTAAAAAAAATTATCTGGAAGAAAAAATATCAAGAATTGCAAGGCAAATAATGAAAAAAATGTGAAGGATGGTGGTCTAGCAGTAACAAATCTTAAACTGTAGTATAAAGCAGTGACCATCTAAACAATCTGGTACAGGCTAAGAAATAGAAGAGTGGATCAATGAAATAGACTAGAAGTAAATAATCTCAGAAACCTTGTGATCAATAAACACAAAGATCCCAGCTTTTGTAATAAGAACCCACTATTTGACAAAAACTGCAGGGATAATTGGAAAACAGTATGGCAAAAACTAGGTTTAGATCAATATCTCACAACCTATGCAAAGATAAGGTCAAAATGGGTATATGACTTAAAAATAAAGAATGATATTAAATAAATTAGGTGAACATGGAATAGTATATCTGTGAGATCTATGGGGAAGGAAAAAATTAAGTCTAAGGAAGAGATAGAGAACATTACAAGATATAAAATTAATAATTTTGATTATATTAAATTTAAAAGTGTTTTATACAAACAAAACCAATGCAACCAAAATTAGAATGGAAGTAACAAACTAAGAAAACATTTCATAGCAAATTCTCTGACAAAAGTCTAATTTCTCAAATATGCAAAGAACTAAGTGAAATTTATAAGAAAATCAATTCATTTCCCAATTGATAAATGATCCAGGGCTTTGAAAAAGTGGTTTTCTGATGGACAAATCAAAACTATCAATAATCATATGAAAAATGTTCTAACTCCCTCCTGGTTAGAGAAATGCAAATCAAAACAACTCTGAGATACCACCTTACACATAAAAGGGTGGCCAATATGAATACATGCCCTTTGATCTAGCAATACAAACCCAGCAGTGGTATGGCTGGATCAACAGTCCTGCATTCTTTTAAAGCCCTTTGGGAATAATTCCAAATTGCCTTCCAGAATGTTTGGATCAATTCACAACTCCATCAGCAATATATTGATGTCACAATTTTGCCACATCCCCTCCAACACTTATTATTTTCCTTTATTATCATATTGGCCACCCTGATCCAGGACAACTCTGAGGGACTTATGTGAAAGAATGCTATCCATAACTAGAGAAAGAAATGTAGGAGTAGAAATGCATAAGAAAACATATGATTTATCACTTGTTTGTATGGCTTATGATTTGAGGTTTTGGTTTTTAAAGATTATTACATAAAGGAATGGCATGGTAATAGGATTTGACTGATAAGATATGTATAACCCTGTGAAATTGCTTGTCATCTCTGGGAGGGGGGAGGGAGGAGAGGAGGGAGACAATCATTTAACCATGGGAAAAAATAAAAATTAAATTAAAAGCAAACAGGAGCTGATTCACAAGAAGAAACAACATTCTCCAAGTATATTTATTCACTTCATTTGAGTGCTTCTGTTCTATGTCTTATTACTTTCTTGGCCTCTTGCTTTTTTTGTATTCTGAATTTATCTGTTTCAGGAATATTCACATAATATATGATGAAAGACAATAATTCCATCCCAACTTTCTTGCCATAATCTGAGCTGAGTCCATTCAGAGAAAGTAGACGTTTGGCATGTTAAGAAAAAAAATATTTAGCATTATCAAATTACTTTTGGAGACCCCTACGTGCCTTTTATTGAACTTGAAGAGAATTTATCAGATATAACAAGAATGTGGATAAGTATACTATAAGTTAGAATGCTGGTTGAAGTTGATGCTAATAAGATGAACACAGAAGCAAAGGGTATGTATTTTGTGATGATCCAGAGGAGTTTAATTTTTCTGTGGTACTAATACATTTGTCATGTAAATATTTAAGGAAATAATATTTCAGGGCAAAAAATGAAAAAATTGAAAATGGTTTGTGGAAGTAAAATCTTACTTGCTTGGATGCATATTTGTAGGATCTAGAATTACAACTTAATTTATAAAGCTAGGGAAATAAGAAAGCTCATAGAATCTGGATTATGGGTAATAGAAGGTGAGAGGAAACAGAATCACTGTTTAAACAATGATGAGAGAAATTTTGGCCAGCCTGCAAAAATTAAAAGATGTATGTCACAAACTTGGCTAACCTTTCCATTAGTCAAATAAGGATCAATCCAGTGTAAGGCAAAGCTTCAGGCAGGATAGAAAGATTTAAGTTGTTTTTTAAGAATTTTAATAAAAAAATATATGGGTCTCTAAAACAATGCCAATGAGTAAAATGCAATAGCACTCAAAGAGAAATATCGATGTTGACTTACAATAGTTAAGTTATTAAGACATACTGCTTAAAAAGTCTTTTTAGTGGTTTAAATGATTTATTAGCATTTTGGAGATAAAATATTCCAAAAAGCCACAAAGATGCATCAACAATTTTTCCCATTAAAAATGATCAAGGGAATATTTCCCTAGTAATGACCCTATACTGATCAAAGGAAATGGTAATTCTAGTTGGGGTTCCTTGGAAATATTTGCTTCCATCAGCCTCATCTTAATGAAGGAAGGGATTGTTTTTCATACTTGAAGGCTGAGCAATAGGCTTTTTCTCTCAAAGAGCTAATACGATTCATGAAGACCCACTGACATGAAAGGACAGTTCAATTTAAATAGGGAAAGATATTCAGTAAATTTTAAAATAGTTCAAGATTAAATGCAGAACAAACTGAACTGAAAATAGATGTCACATATGTCATAGAAATATTATCTCAGAATGCCCTAGCTTCTGTGAGTTCAACAACCCATATTTGATAGTGTTTTCAAAAATTATATATATTTTTTTCACATGTAACAGCATGATGAGGACTTTTAATTGGGGATACTGAAATTTCAAGTTTTAACTCTGACACATATTGACTGTTTTGCCCCATTCAAGTTATTTATCATGCATCCTAGACCTTCTTTTACATCCCATTCTTTTACATTAGAGCACAATAGGTTCTTATCCACTGGAGCTCACTTCATTAAAAAAAGTAAATCACAAATGTGTCTATTCATTTCCTAAAGTAAAGACTAACTTTATAAACTCATCATACACATACATATGAAAATGAGCTGCAAAAACATTAGATCCTATTGTATTTTCTTATAAAATAAAAAACCTTCAATAATATTAATTATGCTTTAAAGAGTCTCCTTTAAGAGGTGTTTCTTATTTATATATAATGATAGCACAAGATTCATCAAAAGATATAACAAATTAAACAATTTTAGTGAACCCACATTTATTCATGTAAATAATAGCATATACAAGGAATACACATACTTGGCAAATATTTATTTATAAAACACTATTATAGTAGGAGGATTCTATATCCTGGCATCAGCACTGGAAAAATCTAAGGGAAAGATGAAGGAGGAGAGAGACAGCACTAAATGAATTGTTGGAAAAATTAGATTCAACTTACTTTTGTCAGTTTTTGAATGTGGATATTTAGTATTTCTAACATTTCTCAACACTGGCCATATTCTAGTACATGAAGGAATCACAATGACCTCTAAAAAGATAATTTATGTTGAAAACATCATTTATAAGATAGCCCATCAAAATAAAAAATATGAGGAAAAGATACAGAACTAAATGAGATTAAGTTATATAGCCTTATATAGTAAATGTTTCAAATTACCAATGATTGAAATAATAAATCATTATATATCATGATTAAAGTAAAACAATATATTAAAACTGATGATTTAGTTTAAGCTACTTCAAAATTAAAATTTACATTAATTAAATTACTTAAAAGTGAAAATAAAGTATAGAATTAATGAATTGTGCATGCAACTAAAATAACTAGAAAATGTAGAGATTATTAAACTAAGATACAATGGCAAAGGAAAAATTCT
This sequence comes from Gracilinanus agilis, assembly GCF_016433145.1. Lineage (NCBI taxonomy): Eukaryota > Metazoa > Chordata > Mammalia > Didelphimorphia > Didelphidae > Gracilinanus > Gracilinanus agilis. Next base: position 468,275,482 of record NC_058130.1, on the reverse strand, counting down.
TGATAATATGGAGAAATAACAATAATATAAAGGACCATTGAATAAATAAAAAGGAAATTAAAGAAAGAACAATACATTGAGAAAATTATTACTTAATTTGATCAAGACAATGATAATAGAAAGTGAAATTGCCATTTTAAAAATGGATGATATTAATTCACTACAGAGTATATTAATATATTTGACATTTTCCAATATAAAAATACTAGAGCAAAGTTGAAAATTAAAGAAATCTAATGAATATTTTCAAAAATATATAAATGAACAAGGAAAACATCTTAAATAACTCCATCAAAGAAAAAGAACTAGATACAATAAAAAAAAATCTGACTCTTCCTTCTCTTCTGTCCCTATACCACTCTGGACCATCTAGATTTATGAATGATCTACATTATAAATTTAAAAAAATAATACCCATACAAAGATTTTTCTCAAAAACAGAAATAGAAGGCACACTATTAAAATCATTTCGTAAGGCAACTATCTAGGTATCTTAGTAGACAGACTTTATTCTATAATCATAAAGACCTGAGTTCAATTCTGGCCTCATATACTGTGTTAACTTGGAAATTTCATTTAATTTCTTTTTACCTTTTCTGGAGAAGGAGATGACAAATCACGTCAGTTTTCTTTTCCATGAAAACTCTCTAATGGGGTCATGAAGAGTCAGACATGACTGATCTACTTAATAAAAACAACAAAACTACAACTTTCTGAAAAACAGAAATAGAAAGCTAACTACTAACATCATTTTATAAGCCAAGTATCATTGGGATAGTCAAACAAGAAAAAGTCAAAATGGGTAAAAGAAAGTAAGATCCAATTTCACAAATGGATATTGAAGAAAATTTGAAATAAAGTCTTCACAAAAATGTCACATTTTCATACAGTACATATTTTAAGATAGCTATGAGTGGAGGAGAGAGGCTCCTCTCTTATTTTCCAAATTCTTCCTCTGAAGCAAATTTCTTATTCTTCCATAATTATATATATATATTAAATAATCAAATATTAATGTCTGAATTTCCAATGAAAAAAGGACAAAAGAATCTTGAATAAAGAAGGAATAAAAAAAAACCTATAATATATTGACAATGATTATTTGCTTAGAAAGTGGTTAAAAAAGACATGTTTCAGGGCAGATAAGTATCTCAGTGGATTGAGAACCAGGCCTTTTAGAAAGGGGAGGTCCTAGGTTCAAATATGACCACAGATATTTCTTAATTGTGTGACCCTGGGCAAGTTACTTAATTCCCATTGCCTAGTCCTTAACCTCTCACCTTCCTGCAACTAATAGACTGTATTAATTCTAAGATGGAATATAAATGTTTTAAAAAAAGAAAAATGCATTTAAAAAAATGACGACTCCAAGAAGCTAAATCTATCAAACAACTGTCAGAAGCTAGGATTTATTTATGATTAGCTGAAATGTTGCTTTTTTTCCTCCAAAACAAGATGGAAATCTAGATGACTTTTCTTATCCCATGATCATGTATTAGATGGATTCTCTATGAAATATTTATAGAATGACAGAAATGAAAATGACACTATATGAGAAGTGAACAGCTTTTAGTTTTTAATGATAGATGGATAGAGTGCATTTAATTAGAAGATCATTAATTTCCCTTATTTATTATAGTCTTAAATGTTACCACAAAATAGACAAAAATTGGTAGAGGACTATTGGGAGAAAAAAGGCAAAGAGAAAATGGTAAAGAGAGGTAGATGACAAAACTCATAATATATATTATTTTTGAAACACAATCATTATTTGACTACAATAAAATTTGAAAATTTATTGCAAACATAGATCTTAACAAGGTGCTAGATATAGTTTTGTTATCTTTGTATATTTCAATATGTTCCCCACCATTTTATCTCTAACACTGCACCAAGGCTTATTAAAAGAAAAATGACATTCTCATTGTTGACATAGGCTTATGAAGTAATGCAGTTCTGATCTATAACCCATCTTTTTCATTTTTTAGGGACTGATTTTTTGATCCTCTTTCTTCTACCAATGCAAACCCCCTATACCTGTGTATTACCTGCTGGTTCCATAGAACTTCAAGCCTCCTGCTATCACCATGTCCAAAAGCTAGCCTCTCTGATTTCTTTAATCTACATAAAAAGTAACAACCTTTTGTTCTATTTCCTCCAGCAGCATGGTGTAGTTAAGAGTACTAAACTCAGTAGACATAGGTTTAAATCTTAATTCTGTCACTTACTTTTTAACTCCTCTGAACCCCAATTTTGGTATCTTTAAAATGAAGAAATTGAACTAGAAGATTTCTGTGTTATCTTTTAGCTTTAAGTCCATGATGTTAAGGTCTTAAAATTAGAACTAAACCTGGTAAATTAAATCATCCTTTACTCTACTATTTATTTTTTGAAATTTGCCAACCTTTACAGCATGAAAATTTTATTTCCAAATCATCTAATACAAGTGAAAGATTACATTTTTTAAAAAAATTGATATATTTTGCCTCAAGTATTTGTTCTAATATGCTCAATAGTTTTTTATTGCTTTGATGCATGTATTTATAGTAGAATGAAATTAAAGAGGATCATATAAGTAAAAAGGAATTAAAGAAGCATTAAATCAAATTCAATATAGTATATGAATAGGTATCTTACACTTGTGCATTCTCTCTTTACTTCCTTTGATAAAATTACATTAAAGTCTATAGATGAGAGTCCAAGTAACCAAGTAACCAAATAGATCAAATGAATTTCAAGAGATGGGAATAAACATTACCTTAAAATTCATAGGTGATTTGTAATGAAATATCTAGATTTTCTTACACTATCTATAGCTTTTTAATGCTAACTTTAAATTTAATATAATTCAATTTGAAAAAGTTAGCTTAGTTAGTTATCAAGTAGCTTTAGTTGGCTTGGAGTAACTAGGGCAGCAGTTTAGTGTTTCACTACAAAAATCCTCTCTGACCAAGAGTAAAATATCACCACAAAACTAGTACAAGAGTGAAAAAACCAACAAAGAGACAGAGGAAAATAACCTTCAAAAAAAGAAAAACCCAAAAGGTAGGCGGAGATCATCTAGGTAACTGAGGTAAGAGGAGAGTAGAGCTATCAGGGGGCATAGCAGGGAGTGAAGAGCAAACCAAGAGCAAATGACATTCCCCACTGTCCCATATATTTGATCTCACAGGTTCCAAACTAAATCCCAAGCTAAGTTAGATGTTGAGATCCTGCTGGGCAATTAGTAGTCCAAGCCAACTAAAGCTACTTGAAATTGCAAACCTGTGGAAAAGCCTAGAGTCCCATTCTAAGACAATCTGGGCTGAAGGTGGCCCAGAGAAAATTCAGAAATCTCAGTCTGGGCTGGGGGTGAGGACATAATCCACAGTTTGGGGTGAGGACACATTTCTCAGGGGGAGCTTCCCTAGGATCTTTTTGCCCAAAACTAAGGGTGGAGCTCCAGGAAAGGGTAATCAAGAGTGTGTATGATTAAATCAAGAACACCTTGAAATAAAAAAAAAAACAAAAAACACAAGACTAAGCCTGGAGCTAGAATCTGATCAGCACCTGACCTGATCAAGTTCAGACTAAGACCAAAAGCTTACACTCAAGTCTGAGGAAAGTCTTTAAGCTATCAGTATCTCAAGGGTCAATTGAATCAGTAGAGGGAGGGGACTCTCAGAGCCCTCAGCCCTCAGACCATCTGGCAAACTAGTAACAGCCCAATTCTATCTTACTCTGAAGAACCACCTCACACCTAGCAGATTGACTAATATGACAGAAAAGGAAATTGATAAATATTAGAGGGGATGTGGCAAAATTGGGACACTAATACACTGCTTGTGGTGTTGTGAATTAGTCCAACCATTCTGGAGGGCAATTTGGAACTATGTGCAAAGGACTTTAAAAGAATGCTTATGCTTTGACCCAGCCATATCACTCTGGGTGTGTACCCCAAAGAGATAATAAGGAAAAATACTTGTACAAAAATATTTATAGCCACACTCTTTGTGGTGGCAAAAATTGGAAAATATGGGGGTGTCCATTGATTGGGGAATGGCTGAATTTGTGGTATATGTTGTTGATGGAATATTATTGTGATGAAAGGAATAAAGAAATGGAGGAAACTAGAATGACCTCCAGGAATTGATGCAGAGGTAAAGGAGCAGAACCAGAAGAACATTGTATACAGAGATGGAAACATTATGGCACACTTTAATGTAATAAACTTTTCTGCCAGCAACAATGCAATTATCCAGTACAATCCAGAGGAACTTGTGAGAAGGAACACTATTCACATCCAGAGAAAGAATTGTGGAATCAGAATTCATTAGAAAAATATATGCTTGATCACATAGTGTAATAGGGATGTGATTAGAGTTTTGATGTTAAAGAATCACTAACTGCAAATACAAATTACATAGAAATATATTTTGAACAATGATACATGTATAACCCAGACTGCTTGTCAGCTTTGGGAGAGGAAGAAGATAGTGGAGGAGGGGGTACTGTGAATCATGTAACTATGAAAAATATTTTAAATAAAAATTAAAAAAAACAGAAAGTGAATTAACCACTGATAGTGAGTTGAGTTGATTCATTCAATAAACATTTAGCAAATGCCCACTATAGGCAAAGCAATATTTTAGGTAATTTGTTTGTTGTTGCTTTTAGACATTTTTCAGTCAGGTGTGAGTCTTTGTGGCTGTTTTTGAGGTCTTCACTAAGATAATGGAGTGGTTTTCCTTTTCCTTTTCTAGTTTGTTTCACAATTGAGAAAACTGAGGCAAAGATGGTTAAATGATTTGGCCGAATTTACTCAATATCTGAGGCTGGATTTTGACTCAGGAAAAAGTCTTTCTAACTCCTGGTCTGACACTATATCCACTGCACGACCTGTCTGCTCTATCTGTTAGGCAAAATGGCATATACAAAACTATATTAGACTGGATCTCTTGCCTGAAAGAGCTTTGAATCTATGCTAGTTGTTAGTAGTTATTTAAAAAAAAGATATGAAAATGGACTAAATTGGATATAGAAGTCTTCAAATGATGCCTTTTAACAGAAGAAAATCCAATCCAACAAGCATTAAATGTTTGCTATGTAAAAGACAGTGTACTAAGTACTAGGAATACAAAGAAAAACTCAAAAGCAGAAAACATGTTTTTGTGTGCATCTGTGCCTGTATTCTTTCCTGTTAATATGAAAAAATAATAAATAATATACATTTTTGTACTTCTTACTCAAGAAAATATATGAATTCATAGAGAGATTTAAAACAAATAATTGTGTTGGAAAGCAGAAAATTAAGGGAAAAATTTACAAATAGCCTCTTAGACCTTTCATATATAAAATATACAGGTAACTTTGTCAAATTATAAGAATAAGAGTGATCATCCATTTGACAAATGGGCAAAATATATAAACAGACAATTTTCATAATAAGAAATCAAATCCATATAAAGATATTTGAAAAAATTATCCAATCACTACTGTTTAGAGAAATCCAAATCAACTCTAAGATATCACCTCACACCCATCAGAGGGGTTAAAATGACAAATGTTGAGGGGGATGTAGAGAAATTGGAACCCTAATATACTATTGGTGGAGCTGTGAACTGATCCAACTATTTTGGTGAGCAATTTGGCATTATACTCAGAGTGTCATAAATATAAAAGATGTATCATTATTACTACTAATACATATTAATTTCTCTATCTATATTGTGTAAGATCAGTCAGACAACAAGCTTTTATTGAAGTAACCATAAGAAAGGTTTAAGAAAATCTTTTGAAGTATAAGGCAATTATTCAATTTTTAAACAATTCTTCAAGAACTGAAATTAAGTATCTGAAATTAAGAGAACTAAATTATGGATAAATCATTTATAGTTAGTAACAAATACTAGCCTGAGGAGTATAAAACTGGTTTATATTCAAGTTTCCTCTATACCATTTAGTAAGTAACATGAAATTTCACTTTACCTACATGAGACTAAATTTCATCTATAATAAGATAGGGATAATTCTTTTTGTCTCATCTGACTGTGTAAATATGAATAAATTCCTAGATACACTTGAGATAGAGTTATGGTAACTGAATAGTTTACCTGAGTGAGGAGATTTAAATTCTCACCCTTGCTCTGTCCTCTCCTAATTTTTTGGACATGGGCAGGTCAATTTACTGCTTTAATGTTTTGTTTTCTTGAGGCAATCTAGCATAGTGGACAGAGTTTTGGATTGTAGGTTAGGAGGTCTTAGCTGTAAATTCCACATCCTGCTAGCAGTGGAATCAGAAGCCCATCATTGATTTTCTCTGAGACTCCATTTCTTTTTTGCAAAGGAGGAAATATAATACATGTAATAATATTGTAAGACTCAAATGAGGTAATCTGTGGAAAAATACTTCAAAAGCTTTAATATCATTTTATAAATGTTGGTTAATACTATTTTCTCATCTATGAAATGAAGAAATTTGGCTAAATTATCTCTTAGCTTCCATCTGGCTCTAAGATTGTAGTTCTAAGTGGCTTATATTTCCTCTCTAGATTTACATGTACCTCAGTGATCATGTTAATCCCACCATAATTGTCCATATTTCTAGATAATGTATTCCTATAGACCCCATCTAAGTAGTCTCATCATGATAAGCTGCTATTCCTTGGCAACATGCTTTCCGATATAATTCGTATTCCCTATGAATCAACATTTCCTGCTGTTGTGCTTCATTAATAAGAAGGATTGGTTTCTAGAGGTGTTGCTTCCAAGAATAATATATTTTTAAAGCCTAGGTGGAGTGTGAGGTGTCAAAGATTATAATATGAAATGTGGTAATTAGTGTTTCCAAAAATGACTAGAGAATAGACTCTTTCTTCTTTCAGCTTCTTTTTTCAGTATCCACAATAGAGGTAGAACAGATGAGTGATAACTCAGTGGCAGTTTCACCTCCTCTCTTTCAGTTGGTTTTGCAAGCAGTAGGACTTCAAGCATGCTTAGCTATGCTACCAAAGAAATCATATGAATGAAAATCTCCCCTAACTCACTGGGCCTAAAACACAGAGATAATCCAGCAGTAGACTTAGGCTCAGGATGTTTTGAGTCTGGCACACCTAGAGATTTGGCCCTTTGTTGTGGGGGAGGTGTAATAAGTTGCTGTTGTTGCTATTTTTTCTAGTTTCCTCTTCTCTTGGTGCCTGAAATCTCTGCTCACATGAGAGGGTTCACAGAGCAGTGACAAAACCTTCAACCTTTTCATCTTCTTGTCATCCCTAGCCTTACTGATGTTTGGCTCCTACTTTTCCTTTCCTATTCCTTACTCATGCCTTTTGCCTCCCTTTTCTTACTTCTGAAAAACCCTTTCTTCCTCCTTTCCCCAGTTTTCCCTCTGAAGTTTTCTGACACTCTCTATGTTTGCAAGGTTTTTCACTGCCTGCCAAATAGACCCCCACATATTATTGCTTCCTTCAACAGAGCAAGGCAGCTCATTGAATCAAATTAGAGGTGAGGACATCTTCTTTTACTCAAAAGAACAGAATAAAAAATCTAGGGGGAATCTAAATAATTCTAGATTCTTAAAAGAGTGGATCACTTCTTAAGTGGTCACTAAAATAGGGGCTTAGTGGTTGCCTTCTGGTTTTTTTGTAGCATTATCGTTTCCCATTTTGACTGTGTGCTGCTTTGTGAATGTGTAGTCATTAGTGTAAAATCAAAATGGTTGCATCGTCATATTTTCTGAGGAAATATGTACATAGTACTGGTTTCTACAGCAAACAATTAAGGGTTTTAAATCTACTTTTGTATGGTTGCTTTATATACACATCTTGAGCCATAACTTTGATGTTTTGCAGTGTTAAGACTTTTACTTCTGACAGGGACTCTCTCTTATCTAAACTTTTTATATATGCCACCAGCACGTTGCATAGTACTCTGCATGTGGTAGATATTAGTGGAACAAATTTAGTATATTTTATTTTGGAGTTTGTCAAACTTAATATATATATATAAATATATATAAGAGTTAATGGTTCCATTAAAACTTCCTCTATCCTTTCACTTGGGTATTATTATGTAAAATCAAGTGAGATCTAACCTTTTCTAAATTAGAACATAAAACCTGCCTTCCACACCCCCCCTCCCACCATGTAATCAGTCTTTCTCCTAAAATCACAGAAATTATACATACCAACATAAATATGTAAACTGAGGCAGGCCAGAATTTAGACCAAATGGAAGCGGGGCAAGGCAGAATTTAGATGAAAATCAGACATCTTTATTAGGGACATACAGGTGCAGAAACAGAACAATGGGAGAGCACTAAACTGCCCAATGTCCATTTAGAGAAAAGGGAACTTTTAAAGCAGAGAACCACAAAGAGGTACAGAGCAATAAATGAAATAGAAAGTGATTGGCTAGAAATTAGGTAATGGAAAGGTAATGGGACTAGCAGCAACTATCTCCTCACATTAAGAAGGATTAAGAAGGGCTCATTACTGGAATTTAGGTACAAGATAGTATCCCATACTTTGGACATCAAACCAAAGCAAACACAGGACAAAAGAATTTGGGGCTCAATGACTGAGGTATAATCTTCTAGTAAAATTTGGTACGTAGAGTACAAGGAAAGCTAAAGGTAAATGCACAGAACTGGGAAATATTAAACTAAGCAGCAGGTTCTATCTCTTTGGTGCTGATTTAGATGAATTCCAGGGTTACAGCAGGAAAAGTAAAGATTCTGATTAAAAGGCAAAGGCAGGTAGGAGTGGGCCCTTGAGGCTTAATTGATCTCAGTCTCATGAAAGGGCTGGGAGGCCTGAATCTGACCAGAATATACCAAATGTCCACTATATATACACACAAATACATACACATATATGTTTGAAGAGAGAGCTAAAGTGAGCATGTGCAAGAGGGGGAGAGAAAGAAAGAATTCCTACTCTAATAATTTCTACTTGCACAATCTTCACAAATAATAACCTTTTAGATTTGTTTTTATTATTAACAATTTAAATGACTTTCCCAGTTTCAAATATCCATGTCTTGCTTTAAGCCAGGACTCTATTACTTTTTCATGGTCCTTTTGACCTGTAAATTGAAAAATGTTGTTGTACTATATAAAACACATATTCGGTTGAGGAGCAGAAAGTAAGAAAGTATAGTGGGAAGGATGATTGTTCTGAGTTCTCTATATCAAAAAGAAGTGCAAAATTCTCAATGACATTAAATGAATTTGTCTAAGGTTTGAGGTGCCAATTTGAATCTTGTAAACATATTACATTAGATTGTGTTATGATATGCAAATGAAAAGAATTGATAGAGACAATACATTTCTCCCTAGTCACAGGTTATCTTGGTAAAAGCCAAGAAAGAACAAGAATTCTAAAGCAGGTATAGAACCCTGGAATGGCAGTCAAGAAATAGGTCAGATGTGGAAGAATCCATCCTCTGAATATAGATAGAGTATGCTCTCAGATTTTTCATACTTGATTATGTTTTTGATGGTATGGAGAAGAAGAAGGAAGTTACTTCTTGCTCTTCCCTCCTTCCTACCCATTGGCAATGGTATCTTGCAGCAGAAGCACATGGAATACATGAAACTTGAGAATAAAATCCAAGAACATTGCTTTCTGAATACCAATTATTCCTGAAAAAAATAATTTAGGAGAGAGAGAGAGAGAGAGAGAGAGAGAGAGAGAGAGAGAGAGAGAGAGAGAGAGAGAGTTTGTTGCCTGGTGGTGGCATCCTCTTATTGGAGCAATATTATACCTGATAGCCAAGACTACCTGGGAGTAGAGGAGGCCTCCCATTTATCTTTGGATAAGGATTCTATCTCTTTCTAAAAAAGGCAAAAATTCCTTTGCCAAGGATTTCAGTTAAGCCATAAGCTGAAGGCACTAGGATATGAATTGGGAAAACATATGTCATAGAGAACAGAACAACTTACCTAGACAAGACATCTCACCTAGGAAAGAATAGCTACAAGACCCCATTCAAACTCTTCCACATATAAGATTTTCATGTATAGTCACTGTACTTGCACTCTCTCTTTATGGATAATATGTATTTTTAAAAGGATCCTAAATATTATTGTGTTCTATTGTAAATCATACCATATTATTTCAGCAAGAGTCTTTACTTTGAACTCCTTGAATATTACAGATGAATAGCGAAATGTAAATAAATACTTTGATGTCATTTTGTGAACTGAAGGTTTTGGAGTATTAACCCACAAGATACCTAAATCCTAAGTAACTTGTCCTCCAAGAGACTCATGTGAATGATAATTGGGGGGAAAGGTAGACCAGAAAAATAATCTAAGAATTAAGAGTTAACTGTACCTCAATGTTAAAGTCACCAGCATACCAAACTTTTAGATGGGTAACAAAAAGTAAAATTAGTGATTCAAATGCCAAGGAAATTAGCTAAATATGTCAGAGTTAAATGGTTAATCCCATAGTATTATTCTTTGATAAAAAACAATTTTCTCAGTGTTTCCCCATGAGATGTTTTATCAAAGCAATGCGAATACTGCCATCTCCTTCCTCCAAAATAGCATTGTCATGGTTCATAATGCTATCTATACTCTTTCCTTTCTTCAAAATATTGAGATTACCTGGAATTCCAGTTTTATGATCTACTTTGACTTGATCAAATGACCTTTTAGTACCTAATATTTTGACCTTTCCAAATCACATATTCTATATTAGCAGACATCTCGTTATTAGGCTCTAGCCACCCTCTATTTGAACTACTTTTCTATACCAAAAGTCTGACTAAAGACAGCTAAACAGTGTTGAATATCTTTTCATGAACATAAAAGTCAGGAAGATATAGATCTCCTAAATTAAATTTAAATAAACCAAGGAAAGGAAATTGGGCAGATAAGTATTTTGAATGAAACTATAGCCTAAATAAAATATCCACTTAAAAAATAAAAAAGACAAATAATAAACTAGGTAAGTAAGAATAGGACCCTAGGGTCCTATTTTTTCACAAAGCATTAAAAATAAAATGTAAACTACAAGTGAGGAAAGATAATATTCTCTTACACATGATTCTTGACTTTTCCCCCTTTGCTGGAAGCATTAAACCAAGAAACAAAAGGTTTTTAAATAACAAGTGGGCACTTTTCATTGCTGTTCTGGACTTGAGTAGGAAGGCAGTATTTTGCCAAAAGAGTGAAAAAATCCCAGGACTTGGGAGCACTCATAAAAACTAAATTTAGAAAAATTTAGAATAAACATTGTGGAGAGTAGGTCAATGGGCTGATTGCATTTGAACAAGTACAAGAGAACTACTTGGGGACATTTGCTAAAAAAATAATAGGCTCAGGTAAAATACTAAGGCTGCACAAAAATTGACCCCAGTAGAATACACAAAATTCCACTGAAAATAAATGACTAGAAGAAGGTTTTATTAAAGGAAAGTAGCTTTGAGTATTTCATAGCTTTTGTTAAGGTTTCTGTAGTTATTTTTACCATATTTTATATTTATAGAGGATTTTTATATCCCTTTGATGTAACCAAGCCATTCGATTTCAGAAGTTGCATTTTTAAAGGAAATGATGACTTCAAAGAAGATCATGATGCAACTTCATGGGAGCAAGTAAAAATCATATAAAACACACAAAAAAATTGTTACTTCTTTCCAAAGTTGAAAGAGAGTGTCTCTAATTAAATGAGTGATTTTGTGTATAGAGGCCATATCATAGTCCAAACACAACTGTCTCACTTCTTTCCTACTTCATATAGCAGAAATCGTTAAAAAGTATGGATTTAAATGAATACAAATTAATTTTTGATTTAAACAGTCAAACGAAAGTTCAGGATTTGGAGAGAGTGGTTTTTAAACAACCAAACTTAATAAACTAAAATTATTTAATCATTTAAATTATATTCACATACATATACATTTATATATTATATTACATTAAATGTATATTTATATTATATATGTTGAAATTGCAATTAATTATTTAACAATTAAAGTGATAAATTTAACCTGACTTAAGCACCTACTATGCATTAGGTAGTAAACTAATCCCTGGGGACACAAAGAAAAATATGAATAGTACTTGCTTTCAAGAAATGTACTGGGTGTGGAAAAAGAAAAACACTTAGCTAAGTACACACACAAAAAAGCATATAGAGAAGACAAACAAATTTATGTTGAGTTTTTTTTTAAGTGATACCTAAACTTTGTTAGGTATTCTACTAATGATAACAAAGAAGAGCACTGTGTATAGAAGTCCTGCATAAAGGCAGTAGAGGAACAGGGTGGAAGATGGAATGTATCATATGAGAAACAGCAAATGGAACAATTTGTCTGGAATACCAAATATGACAGACTGTATATGCTGGAAACATAGGTTGGAAAAAAAATTTGCCAAGAATTTTGAATCCAAACATAAATCTGATTTCATCCTAGTCTCTCAGTTAGCAAGTATTTATTAGTTGAGGGGTACAGTAGATAAAGTACCAGAATAAAGTTGGGAAGACTCATCTCCCTGAGATCAAATCTCACCTCAGATATAATAATTAACTGTGTGGCCCTCGGCAAATCATTTAATATGTTTACCTCAGTTTTCTCATCCATAAATTTAGCTGGAAAAGGAAATAGGGAACTACTCCAGTGTTTTTGCTAAAAAAAAAAAAAACCTAGACTATAAGGAAAGCAGAAATTTCGGGACAAGTTTTGTAGACAATTTCTCAAATGGAAGTCTCACATCCAAAATATATGAAGAAATTCATGACATTCATAAGAATATGATCCAATACCTAATTTATGAATGGATAAAAGACCTAATCAGTTTGTGGAAGAAGAAATCAGAATTATATATAATCATATAAAATGCTTTAAAGTATTATTGATTATAGAAATGTAAATCAAAACAATTCTGATGTTACCCCATCAGACTGATTAAAATAATAAAAGATTAAAATGACAAATGTTGGAAGAAATGGGGAAAAGTAGGGTCATTTTATACTCTATTGGTGGAACTTTGTACTGATCCAAATATTTTGGAGGACACTCTTGATTTATGTTGAAAGAGTTTAAAGTTGTTTAAACTCTTTTATCCAGCAAAGCACTATTATTTGTTTTATAAGGTAATCAGGGAAAATGAATCTATATGACCTAAAATATTTATAGCAACAATCTTTATGGTGGCAAAGAACTGGAAATTGAGGAGATACCTATCAATTGAGAAATGATTAAACAAGTAAATTGTGACATGTTAGTGTGATGAAATACTCCTTCACTATAATAAATGATGAGCAGTTTAATTTCTTAAAAATCATGCTTTTTATTTTTTCCAAATTACATATAAATATAACTTTAATGATCATTTTAAGATAATGATAAGATAAGATAAACCATTTTCTCTCCCTTCCTTCTGCCTTTACCTGGTCCCTGAAATGGCAACTAATATTACATAGATTTGATAAGTGCTATCATTTGTTATATAATTCTATATTCATCACTTTGTGAAAGAAGACATAATGCTTATCCTACAGGAAAATTTATGGAGAAAATAAAATGAAAAATGATATGATTTAAACTTTATTCAGATTCCATCAATTCCTTTGATAGCAGTAGATAGCCTTTTTTGGTCATGAATCCCTTGAGATTGTCCTAGATCCTTGCTTTGCTGATAATAATTAAACAATTCAAAATTGATCATTGCATATTATTAGTGTGACTGTATGCAATGTCCTCCTAGTTCTGTGTCACTTCATATAAGTCTTTCCAAGTTTCTTTGTGATCATTTTGTTTGAAATTTCTTATGACATAACATTATTCCATCACAATCATATACCACAACTTTTCTAGTCATTCTCCAACTGATGGATATATCTTTAGTTCCCAATTATTTGCCAGCAGAAAAAGAACTGTTAAAATATTTTTGTATAGATAGGTCTTTTTCTTTTGTCTTTGTTCTCTTTGTGATACAGACTTAGTAGTGGGAAAAGGTGAATTAAAAAAAATGGATTCAAGAAAACTCCAATTGACTTGTGACATAAAAGGCTGCAGTCTGAAGCATACCATTCTTAACTTTATTTCTTTCATGAATGTTTCTCAAATATAATTGATATGTTTTCTTTCAAAACATGACAAACATGGACATATGCATGGCATGACAACGAATATACAAACTATATCATATTACCTGCCATCTTGGGGAAGGGATGTTTGGGAGGGAGGGAGACAACATGTATCATAAAATGTCAGAAAACAATGACCAAAGTTGTATCTCCATTTAATCTGGAAAAAAATAATAAAAATTTTAAAAACTAGAAGGATCTAAATGAAGTTATGAAGAGCAAAATGAAAAGAAAGAAAAGGACATTATATACAGCAGCAGAAATATTGTTCAAAGAATAACTTGTTTATGTCTGCCTCCAGAGAAAGAATTTATATATACATATGTATTTTTTCAACTGATGTCTAGTCTGAAGGAGAGGGAGGCAAGAAGATGCTAGAGAATTTTAATGTAAAAATAAATAAATAAATCTTTGAAAATGAAACAAACAAATGACATCATAAAGAGTAGGAAACAATTGAAATCACTGACAACAACAACAACAACAACAATGTGTGCCAGTAACAAAGAGAAGTTTAGAAGGGATTAGTGTTTTAAGGAAAGATAATGAATTCTGTTTATAACATGCTGGTTTTGATGCCAATGAATTATCTATTTCAATTTAAATAACCAATTTCAGTGTCTAAGAGGACATCTGTAATATGTGATTGAAGCTCAGAAGAAAGTCAAGGAAAGGAAGTATAATTCTGTTAAATATATATGCAGATAAATGATATATGAACTCATGGAAGCTAATGTGTACAAGCAATATTGCAAGGAAAGGAGAAGATGGCTGAGTGTTTTTCCACAGTTGTTGTTGTTGCTTGTTTTGGCTTGTTCCATTGAAATAAGATATATGCTTCTGATATGTGAAAGTGAGAAGAAAGAGTGCCTAGGGAAGCTTGAAGGGAGACAAAGAGATTTGGAACAGATGTGGAAAGTAGTATAGTAAACTAATCAGTACAGAATTGAAGAACTGTCTTTCTCAAGTGAAGACCAGATGAAATTATGTAGCATAAATTTATAATAAGCACAATCAGAATGATTTCATAATTTACTCTTACTTCTCTCAAAATCACATAAACAGGACTGAAAGAGGAGATAGAGGGTAGGAATAATTCACTTTTAGGTGATTAGACATTCATTAGCTTTGTGATTGTATTCAAGTTACCTATCCCTGTTTATATTAGTTACCTCATCTGTTAAGTGAGCTGGAGAAGGATATGAGAAAGGACTCCAATATCTTTGCCAAGAAAACTCTAATGAGGTCACAAAGACTAGAACCTAATAAAATAATGGAACAACAATAACCACATAGGGTTCGAAAGGCTAATTAGTGATAATAATCAAGACTGAAAGATGTAAGAGACTGTTCCTGAGTTGAAATGCCAGGATTTTTGTTTTCTTACTTGTTTTTCTTTTTTTTTCCCCTCTGAAGTTTCAATTCCTGGTTGAATGTAAGATTTATTATTTTTCTAACAGAGCTATGAAAAGTCCTGGATTTTAAATGAAAATGATATGGTTTGCTCACAACTTTTTCATTTTTTTAAATAAACAATGAGAGATAGTATTCTATCCAATGAATTGATTCAGAGGTAGGAACAGAGAGAAGCTCTTTAGGCATGTTTTCTATAGAGAGGAAGTCACAAGTAACAACCACTCATCCAGTGAATAAATATCCAGAAGAGGCTATGAATTCAGTGGTGCAGCCTCCTGGAAGAAACAATGAACATGTGCAGTGTCCAGAGGAGATAATATGTTTAGCAGAGAAGCAACTGGTGAAGACAATCCATCCAATATAAGAACATTTTTCAGAGACAATGAACTTGATTTATTCCATTAAAGAAAAAGATAAATTGGAAAAGGCAAGGATAATATGGCTAGAAGATATCAGTCACTCTTCAGTGGCAGATGCATGAGGAACTTTTAGTCACATATCTTTCCTATGTGTGTTCCTATCCACACTATAATCCTTGTCACAAATGTGCTTTATGTCTATATAATTTTCCCATTCAGAAGTTATATATCTGTGCAAGATTGTGTCTGAGGTTTATGCAAGAGATGTTGTATTGTACTTTTTTTTTGCTATACCATTTAATTAACTGATTTTTTACTTGAATTATTGTCTTTTCTAATTGACTAATAAAAATCATATGCAGGGAGTGCCTCTTGAGCTAAGATACTAAGATGAGCAGATACCAACCAATCATATGACTTGAATCTTAGAAAGCTTCATTTTAGAGAATAAATCTCCAAGATATAGGTTGCTTCTTCATGTTACATTTCCATTTGCTGGAATATCAGCAACTCTAAGAGGTATTGTAAAAGGGGAGGTATTAGGGTTAGAAGATGTGCAAAGTATATGTCAAGTTATATCTCTATAAGCAACTATACTATATACTGTTCATTGACTTTGGTTTTATTATCTTAAGGTAAAAATTCACCTGTCTGTACCAAAAGTTAATTTAAGGAGACTTTGGAATTACATTAGGCTTCCAGATCATTATTGGAATGGAATTGGAGGGGTAATTTGAATTGTTTATATACATATATTTGTTTGTAGTTAATCCTCATACTGCCAGGGTTATACAGCTTCTCTTTCTCTCTCCCATTTCCTAAAGGCCAGGATTCTGGACTTTAGTATTGTGTTTTGTCCCTTTGGGTTGAAGTTCTTCATGCTGTATTCTAGTAAAAATTGTTTAGAGCCTATGTCCTTGAAATATTCTGCTTTAATTTCTTCTTTAATTCAAGGTCAATTAGGTGGCACACTGGCTAGAGCACTGATTATAGAATCAGGAATACTTGTGTTCTAATCTACCCTCAGACACTGTGGGATCCTAATGTAATCAATTTAATTTTCACTTACCTCAGTTTCTTTAACTGAAAAATGAGAACAATAGTAGTACCTAGCTTGCAGTGTTGTTGTGAGGATCAAATAAGAAAGCTTTTGTAAAAGTATTTACCAGGGTGTTTGGTTTATTGTTGTTCAGTCATTTTCAGTTTTTCAGTCCTACTCTTTGTGACTTCATTTGGATTTCTCTTAGCTAAGATAATGGAGTATTTTGCCATTTCTTTCTTCAGCTCATTTTATAGTTGAGAAAACTTAGGTAAATAGGGTTAAGCAATTCGCCTAGGGACATGCATTTAGTAAATATGATGTAGGTAATAAATAAAGATGAGTGCTCCTGACTCCAGTCCTGTGCCACAGCCACTGTGCTACTAGTTGACCAAGGAGTAAAGACTGACTTATGATTTCATATGTATAAGGGCTCTCCTAGGTAAGGAAATTTCCTCAAACAAAGCAGATCAGCATCTTTTCTGAAACATGTTCTGAAACATGTTATGTTCTGAAATAACCTATTCTATGAAGGACTTATTCACATGCCTGGAATAGATACACTCCTGTATTTGTTACCCTCAATCTCATTTAGCCCATTTGCTGAGATGCTTTGTCCCAGAATGTGTCAACTTCTACATCTTTTTGGAGCCACAGATGAGAGTTGAGTGCCAGGTTGACATCAAATGTGGATTAGAACCTTGGAAAAATTCTCATCAATCCCTCACTCCAGAGGTGCTAGTCTTTTTAACACCCATAAATCTCTTAGACAAGTAGTATATTTATAAAGGAAGTTATGAAAATAGTCTAGGTAGGTAGTTAGGATCTCTTCTAGAATAAAAGTAGTAAGGATAGAGATTATGACAAGATATGAGAAAGAGTACAGCATTAAAAACAATAAGACTTGTTAAATATTTATATGTATGATACAAGCAAAAGGAATCAAAAGATAATAACTTATGTCTTCCTTTCCTTTACTGAGAATGAATATATGAATAAGAGCTAATGAATATGAAGAAGCAAAATAAAATTACTAGAAAACAAATAATCTCTACTCTTAAGCAATTTATATTCTAATGAGGGTAGACAAAAGTTGAAGAGGAACTAGATGTCCAGGCTAGAGGTATGATATAATGATGTCTGGAAATAGCATGGAAGCTTATTCCCAGGCAAGAATAGACAAGTATGAAAGATAACAGATCAAGGGTAGCACTGAGGAGGTAATAATAATAATGGGAAATGTTCTCTACAGGATGTAGTTTACATATAGACACAAAGGTTGTCCATTCTTCATTTTGAGGAGGATCAGTAACAATATGAGGCAATGTCTTGCCTTGTATGTGCATTGGACCCGAGTGAAGTCGAGTTGCACAAAATCATCAATCTAATTTTGTCTTCAGTGTTTTTGAAGTGCAGTAGCAAAATGAAAGTCAGAACAACTAGTGATGGCCCAGGATGCAATGTATAACCTTGGCATCTTCAATGCCTGACCAACCTCTACTTTACCACATGTGTTTCAGCTCCTTTCATGCTTTTTGGAACAAATTTTTCTCTTCCATCCATTTCACTATGGGAAGTCTTCACATTCTTGTAGTGGACCTTCCCATAATATATACCAGAGGTTCCCAAATTTTTTGGCCTACTGCCCCCTTTCCAGAAAAAATATTACTTAGCACCCCCTGTCACACACTATCACGGCACCCTTACAGTTATTCACTGCCCCCAAATGCACTGGTGGCCATCATCACCTCTCTGGATTGCTGCAGCACCCACCAGGGGGCGGTGGAGCCCACTTTGGGAATCACTGATATATACTGACCTGTTTGTAGCTTGTTGGATACCCTTAATCTGGTTTAGACAATCTTCCAGGAAAGAGCTACAGGTGAGCATTAGGGGAAAGGTGGCCAACAAAAATAATTGAGCAGCTGGCCCTGAAAAATGGTTCAACTAGCCTTCCAACTAGAGCTCCTGGTACTTCCTAAAAATCCTATATATCCCAGACAAATGTATAAAGCCTTAAAAGAAAGAAATAGGTCTCTTACGTCATAAAGTTTCAGTGAGGTTGCTTTTTTTTTTTAAATATCATTACTGTTGGGAATATATAGTAAGATAACTTGATCAGATAGTCAAGATTCATTCTGGTATATGAATTTAATATTAATATTGCTTATTTTTCTTTCAGAAAAATGAACTATTCTTCTCTATCTCTTTTTAGTTCGAAAATTTTATTTTTGATTTTTATAATAACATGATTTCATTTCTGGGTATTTTTTAGTTTTACCTGATGCATAATAAATTTTGTTGCTGCTCTTTATGTTAATTCCGTGTATTTTTTGCTATTTAGTGGGATTCCTTAGATGTATTGGTTCATGTGATTTGTTTATTCACCCAATTTTTCATTTTCTTTTTTTATTTTAATTTTGAATATTTTCCTATAGTTACATATTTTATGTTTTTTCCCTTTTCCCCAAACCTAGCTGATGAAAAATTCCACTGAGTTTAAATGTATCACTGATCAAGACCTAATTCCATATTATTGATAGTTGGACTAGAGTTATCTTTTAGTGTCTACATCCTTAATAATATCCCCATCAACCTATGTGTTCAAGCAGTTGTTTTTCTTCTGTGTTTCTCCTCCCACCATTCTTCCTCTGAATGTGGCTAGTTTTCTTTCTCATAAGTCCCTCAGCCATGCTCTGGATTCTTGCATTGCTGCTAGTAGAGAAGTCCATTATGTTAGATTGTACCACAGTGTATCAGTCACTGTGTACAATGTTCTCCTGGATCTGCTCCTTTCACTCTGCATCATCAATTCTTGGAGGTCATTCCAGTTCACATTGAATACCTCCAGTTCTTTTATTCCTTTGAGCACAATAGTATTCCATCACCAACAGAGACCACAATTTGTTTAGCCATTTCCCAATTGTAGCATATTTTCTCATTTTTCCAATTTTTTGCCACCACAAAGAGTGAGGCTATAAATATTTTTGCACAAGTCTTTTTCCTTATTATCCCTTTGGGGTATAATCCAAGCAGTGCTATGAATGGATCAAAAGGCAGATAGTCTTTTAAAGGCTTTTGAGCATAGTTCCAAATTGCCATCCAGAATGGTTGGATTAATTCACAACTCCACCAGCAATGCATTAATGTCCCAATTTTGCCACATTCCCTCTAATATTCATTAATCTCCCTTGTTGTCATTTTAGCCAATCTGCTAGGTATGAGGTGATACCTCAGAGTTGTTTTGATTTGCATTTCTCTAATTATTAAAGATTTAGAACACTTTCTCATGTGCTTATTGATAGTTTTGATTTCTTTATCTGAAAATTGTCTCTTCACATCCCTTGCCCATTTATTGATTGGGGGTTGGTTTGATTTTTTTGTAAAATTGACTTAGCTCCTTGTATATTTGAGTAGTTAGACAGTTGTCTGAGTTTTTTGTTATAAAGATTTTTTCCCAATTTGTTGCTTCCCTTTAATTTTGGAAGCATTGATATTTTCCGTACAAAACCTTTTTAGTTTAATGTAGTCAAAATTATTTATTTTTTATTTTGTGATTTTTTTCTAACTCTTACTTGGTTTTAAAATCTTTCCTTTCCCACAGATCTGAGAAGTATACTCACCTAATTTACTTATAGTTTCCTTCTTTATATTCAAGTCATTCACCCATTCTGAATTTATCTTGGTATAGGTTGTGAGATGTTGATCTAGGCCCAATCTCTCCCATATTGTTTTGATGACAACTGCTTTATAGTACAGTTTAAGATCTGTACTGCTAGGCCACCTTCCTTCATATTTTTTTTCATTATTTCCTTTGATATTCTTGGTCTTTTGTTATAACAAATAAACTTTGTTATAATTTTTTTCTAATAAAGTAAAAAAAAATTTTGGTAGTTTGATAGGTTTGGCACAAAATAGGTAAATTAATTTGGGTAGGATGGTCATTTTTATTATGTTAGCTCTTCCTACCCATGAGCAATCAATGTTTTTCCAACTGTTTAGATCTAGTTTTAATTGTATGGAAAGGGTTTCTCAGTTGTGTTTGTTTAATTCCTGTGTTTATCTTGGCAAATAGATTTCTAAGTATTTTATATTGTCTGGGGTAATTTTAAATGGAATTTCTCTTCCTAACTCTTGCTGCTGTGTTGGAAATATACAGAAATACTGATGATTTATGTGAATTTATTTTGTATCCTGCAACTTTGCTAAAGTTGTTGATTATTTCCAGTAAGTTTTTAGTTGATTCTCTAGGATTTTTTTTAAGTAGACCATCATATCATCTGCAAAGAGTGATAGCTTGGTTTCTTCATTGCCTATTTTAATAAATTCAATTTCTTTTTCTTCTCTAATTGCTACTGCTAGTGTTTCCAGTAAAATGTTAAATAATAGAGGTGACAATAGGCATCCTTGTTTCACTCCTGATCTTTTGGGAATGCTTCTAATTTATTACCATTGCAGATGATGTTTCTTGTTGGTTTTAGATATCTACCATTTATCATTTTTAGGAAAGGCTCTTCTATTCCTAAACTTTCTAGTGCTTTTGGTAGGAATGGGTGCTGTATTTCATGAAGGCTTTTTCAGCATCTATTGAGATAATCATGTTTTTCTTTTTGGTTTGCTTCTTGATATGGTCAATTATTTGGATGGTTTTCTTATTGCTGAACCATCCTTGCATTCCTGGTATAAATCCCACTTGAACATCATGATAACCCACTTGATCACTTGCTCTAGTCCTTTTGCTATTATTCTGTTTAAGATTTTTGCATCTATATTCATTGAGGAAATTGGGCTGTAGTTTTCTTTCTCTGTTTTTTGATCTACCTGGCTTTGGGATCAGTACCATATTTGTGTCATAAAAGGAATTTGGTAAAACTCGTTCTTTGCTTATTATGTCAAATACTTTGTATAATATTGGGACTAGTTGTCCTTTGAAGGTTTGATAGAATTCACTTGTGAATCCACCTGGTCCTGGGGATTTTTTAAGGGAGTTCTTTGATGGCTTGATCAATTTCTTTTTCTGATATTGGATTATTTAAGTATTCTATTTCTTCTGCTGTTAATCTAGGCAATTTATATTTTTGTAAATATTCAGCCATATCACCTAGATTGCTATACATTTTGCCATATAATTGGGCAAAATAATTTTTAATGATTGCTTTGATTTCCTCTTCATTAGATGTGAGGACTTCCTTTTCATCTTTGATACTGATAATTTGGTTTTCTTCTTTCCTTTTTTAAATTAGATTGGCCAGTACTTTGTCAATTTTATTTATTTTTTTCAAAGTACCAGCTTCTAGTCTTATTTATTAATTCAATAGTTCTTTTACTTTCAATTTTATTGATTTCTCTTTTGATTTTTATAATTTCTAATTTAGTTTTTAAGTGGGGATTTTTAATTTGTTCTCTTTCTAGTTTTTTGATTTGCATGCCCAGTTCACTGATCTTTGCCCTCTCTAATTTGTTAATATATGAACTCAATGATATAAGTTTCCCCTTGAGTACTGCTTTATCTTAGTCCCACAGAATTTGGTAGGATGTCTCATCATTGTCATTTTCTTCAATGAAATGAAACTTATTATTTCTATGATTTCTTCTTTAACTATCTGATTTTGGAGAATCATATTATTTAATTTCCAATTACTTTTTGATTTGCCTAATCATGTGCCCTTATTGATTATTATTTATATTGCATTATGATCTGAAAAGGTTACAGTTATTATTTCTGCTCTTTTGCATTTGTTTGCCATGTTTCTATGCCCTAGTACATGATCAATCTTTGTGAATGGACCATGTGCAGCTGAAAAGAAGGAGTATTCCTTTTTGTCCCTATTAATTTTTCTCCACGTATCCCTTAAATCTCATTTTTTCTAGGATTTCATTCACCTCTCTTATCTCGTTCTTATTTATTTTTTGGTTTGATTTGTCTAGATCTGATAGAGGAGTATTTAGATCTCCTACTAGTATAGTTTTATTATTTATTTTCTCCTGGAGCTCTGCCAGTTTCTCCTTTAGAAATCTGGATGCTATACCATTTGGTACGTACATGTTGAGAACTGTTATTTCTTCATTAACTATACTGCCTTTTATCAGGATGTAATTACCTTCCCTATCTCTTTTAATCAGATCTATTTTTACTTTGGCTTCATCAGAAATCATTATTGCCTCTCCTGCCTTCTTTTTCTCAGTTGAAGCCCAAAAGATTTGGCTCCAGCCATTGACTTTAACCCTGTGTATGTCTAACTGCATCATGTGTGTTTCTTGTAGACAATATATGTTAGGATTTTGTTTTCTAATCCACTCTGCTATTTGCTTCCTTTTTATGGGTAAGTTCATCCCATTCACATTCAGAGGTATAATTATCAGCTGTGTATTCCCTAATATTTTGGCATCCTCTCCTAATTCTACCCCTTCTTCTTATGCAATTTCCTTTTAAACCAATGGTATGTTTTTAATCAGTCCCCCTTGTCCCCTCCCTTGGCTTACTACACTTTCCACCCCTTCCTTCCCCCTCTTATTATTTTTAAGACCTAATGAATTCCCCCCCCCATCTTCACCTCCTTTTATGAATTCCTCACCCCACTGCCCTCCTTGGTTTACCTTTTCTGACTTTCTCCATAGGGTAAGATAGAATTTGATATCCCAATGGATATAGCTACTCTTCCCTCTCAGGATTAATTCCAGTGAGAGTAAGGTTTAAGTATTTCCTATTAAAGCTCTGTTCCTCTCCTTCTTATAATAGTATTCATCCCCTCCCCTTCCAAAGGCCCCCCTTGTTTGGTATAGATTATCCTAGTTTTCTTATTCCTTCAAATTACTCATGGTGCCATCTTCTATTCCCCCCACACACTTCCCACCTATATCCTCTTAGACCAATTAGTACTCCAAACTCTCATTATGACTAATTCCTCTAATTACTATAATAGTGAGTCCAACTTTTTAGAATTACACATAATATTTCTTCATATTGTATTACAAATAATTTTATTTTATTGAAGCCCTTGAAGAAGGAAATTTAAAGATAAGAATTTTCTTTCTTAACTCTCTTTCTTATTTACCTTTTCATGTTTATCATCATTTTTGTGGTTGGATATCAAACTTTCCATTTAGTCCTGGTCTTTTCTGTGAAAATACTTAGAAATCTTCTATCTTGTTGAATGCCTATACTTTCCCTTGGAAGTACATAGTGAGTTTTGATGGGTAGATGATCTTTGGATGTAGACCCAATTCCCTTGCCTTTCTGAATATTATTTTCTAAGCCTTGCAGTCTTGTAGTGTGGAGGCTGCCAGATCTTATGTGATCCTTATTGGTGTTCCTCAATATCAGAATTGTCTCTTTCTGGCTTCTTGTAATTTTTTCTCCTTAACTTGGAAGCTTTTGAATTGGCTATTACATTCCTGGGTGTTGTCTTCTGAGGATTTAGTGTAGAGGGTGTTCTATGGGCTTTTTAGATGTCTATTTTACCCTCTTTTTCAAGGATATAGGGGCAGTTTTCTTGGATAATTTCTTCTAGTATGATATCTAGATTTGTATTTGTCTCTGATTTTTCCAGAAGACCAATAATTCTCAAGTTGTCTTTTCTAGACCTGTTTTCTTGATCTATTATCTTCTCATTGAGTTATTTTATGTTTCCTTCTATTCTGTCAGTCTTTTGATTTGCTTTATTAATTCTTACTGTTTTGTGAGATCATTGGCTTCTACTTGCCCCATTCTAGCCTTTAAAGACTGGTTTTCAGCTATAATCTTTTGGTTTTCCTTTTCAATCTGGTCTATTTGGCTCTTCATGGCTTCCAGCTAGTTAATTTATGGTCTTCAATTTGTTTATTGTTTCATTTGATTTCTGAACTGTAAGAGGGGAATTTAAAATATCTTTAAGGTATGGTCACCAGGAATCAATCAGATTAGCTTGATTCCATGATTAAAATTAGACCCAAGTCAGAATGACCTTTATGGAAATTTATTTACAATTTGGAAGGTTGAAGGTAGGGAAATAGTGTAGTATACAGAATTGGGCTGATATAGTTTTTTCTAGCTTTGACTGAGTTCCAAAAGCTGTTAGGGCAACTGCCTCTTCCTCAAGATTCTAAACCCCTAACAGCTTTTGGAACTCAGCCAAAGCTAGAAAAAACTATATCACCCCAATTCTGTATACTACAAATGAGAGAGAGAAACTCTGGCCCCAACCACCATAGGTCTGGACTGGGTGAGAATTTAGAGTTTAATTAAACAAGGATACTACCTGCAAGGCCTTTGACAATTAGAGAGGCAAAGTAGCCTTCTTGGGAGTAGAGACTCCAGAACCGCCAAGGGAGGTGAAAGGAAGTCACCCTAACTTACTCACGTGACAATTCAAAGGGAAGCCACCTGAGGTCTCAGCAGAGATCCTTCAACACCAAGTTCAAAGCTCCAACTGCCTCCACAGGAAGTTACCATCATATTTAAAAGATAGCATCTTTCATCACTTCCTGAATCCACCTCCAATTTCAAGTGGACAAATGGCAAACTCAGCACTGTTTTGGACTACCAAAAGGGCAGTCCTTGTTCTTGATTTGCTACTTATTTTCACGTGTGGGTAAATCTTCCCTCCCCACTCAGGTAGGTGGGATTACATTTTCTCTGATGGCTAGAGTTTAACAATGAATGAGGATGGTCTAATTTCATTTACACGGAACTTCAATTTCTAATTGCAAAATTCTGCCTTCTAAACTCTTATTTTCTTGCCAGATCTCTTCTATCTTTCTCTGATCTCAGATTTGAACTCTTCAAGAGCTTGTGACCAATTTTCATTTTTTCGGGAAGGTTTAGATTTCTTTAATTGTTTGTTCTCTGTTTTCTGGTTTTTTTCTGTGCAGAAGTTATCAAGTGTTAGAGCTTTTTTTCTTGGCCATTTTGGTGTTAATTTCTTGGACCTTACTTGGCATCATTATGCTTTCTCAGCCAGAAATCTGAGTAAGGCAGGTAGACTCTCTTTGTATGGAGCTAAGGAGCAGTTTCTGCCTGAGGCTACTTTGTGAGTCTCCTGGCTTCCAATTTGCTAGGCCTCTGATGTCCACAACCCCTCTAAGCCTTACTCCTGAGCCCAAGGTCTGTGCTCCCCAGGCTCCTGTGGTCTCTGACCTAGCTGCTTTCAGGGTCCAGCCCCCGTGGTCCTAGTTAGCTGCCCAGAGCCCGAAAATTGGCCCACACTTGCTCCTCGGCCTGAGGTTTTCCCCTGAGTTTCAGTGTGCGGAGCTGTTTCCATTGTCTGCTGCCTCACTCAGCCCCACTCCCTTGCCCAAGGTCTTAGCTCTCCAGCTTTCTGGGGTCTCAAGTCTTGCTGTTCTCAGGGACAAGCTCCTAATGGTGCCAGTTAGCTGCCAAGGAGCTAGATTTTGCAAACCCACTCTCTCTAACTCTGGTGTATAGCCTCTGACTCTAGTGCTTTGGGTTGGGTGGGTATGATTGATCAGCTCTCATTTTAATGGGAGCTATTTCCCTTCCTTATAACATAGAAGTGCCCAAATCCCACATACCTTCAACACTATGCCCTATTGTGGGGTCCCTTCTTTAATCTGGATTTATTTTTTTTTGTCCTTTGGAGGTATGCTAATGGTCAGTAGTGAGGAGAGTAAAAGTGCCCTGCTTCTACTCTGCAGCCATCTTAATTCAGAAGTCAATCTGTCATTTTATTTTGCTTTACTTGATTGTTTAAAAGCACTCACATTTAAAATTTTGAAACCTGTGTTTATATTTTCCACTATTTGCCTCTTTATTATGAATTAGGATCTTCTGGCTTGGTTGTTACTATTACTCTGTAAAGTGAGAACTTTTTCTCTTTGCTCATTTTTGCTCAATTTACTGTAACTCAATTCAATACAATTCAGTAAACATTTACTAAGCACCCACTGTATTTCAGGTACAGTTCTAAGGACAGGCAATATGAAGTGACAAAACATAGTGATTGTACTCAAAAAGTTTACAGTCTTATGGAGGGTGTTTATGGGTATTGCATGCAAATAAATATATACAAAGCAAACTACATACTGTATCAAGAGAAAATACAAGATTTCTTTTGATATTCTTAGCTTTTTGTTCTTCCATATAAACTTATTATTTTTGTAGCTCTATGAAATTATTTTGGGTAGGTTGCTTGGTATGGCACTGAATAGGTAAATTAATTTAGGTAGAATTGTCATCCTTATACTGGTTCTGACTAGGCATGAGCAATTATTTTTTCCAGTTCTTTAGATGAGACTTTGTGTTTTGTAGTTGTGTTACTAGGTTTATCTTGGCAAGCAGAATTCCAAGTATTTTATATTGTCTAAAGTTATTATTGGATTTTTTCTTTTTAGCTCTTGCTGTTGGACTTTACTGGTAGTATAAAGAAATACTGATTATTTAAATGGGTTTATTTTATATCGTGCACCTTTGCTAAATTTGTTAATTTTTTTTCAATTAGGTTTTTGGTTGAATCTTTAAGTATACATTATATCATATTCAAAAAGTAGTACCTTTATTTCATCTTTGCCTTTCTCACACCCCTCCCTGAGATGGGCACTAAAATAATATACATTTTACAGGTATTATCAGATTTTGACAGTTCCTTTAAGGGTGGTTGATAGCTTTTTTCATCATGTATCCCTTAGAATTATCCTGGATCCTTGGATTTCTAATGATAGTTGTTTCATATTTGATCATTGTAAATTATTGTTGTCACTGCATATAACCTCTTTTGCTGCTTGTATTATTGAGAAGGCCTTCAGATTATTCCCATTACAAATAATATTTGCACATTATTTTAGATAGATGTTATTTAACATCTATTTAAGGAATGTTCCATTTATTCCAATATTAACTAGTGAATAGGTGCTTTATTTTGTCACCTGTCAAGATTTCATTTTTGCAGTTATTGACATAATCAGATGGCTTCTATTGGTTTTGTTTTTGATATTTTCAGTTATGCTGAAAATTTTCCTAATATTAGACCATTACTGTACTCCTGGTAAAAATCTCAACCTCTCATAGTGTATTATTCTTGCGATACATTGTTGTGATCTCTCTGTTACTATTTCATTTAAAAACTTTGAATTGATTAAGTAGATTGGTCTAGAGTTTTCTTTCTCTGTTTTTTCTCTTCTTGGTTTAGGTATCCACACCATATTTGTGTCATAAAAGCAATTTGGTAGAATTCCCTTTTCAGCTGTTTTCCAAAATAGTTTACATAATATTTGAATTAATTGTTCATTAAATATTTGGGAAAATTGACTTGTGAATCAATTTAGACTTGGGCTTTTTTCTTAGGGAATCATTTGATGAGTTATTTAAGTTCTTTTGAGAGGAGATTTTTAAAATGTTCTTTTTCTCCTTTTAAATAGGACAATTTAGCTCCTAGAATGGAGTCCCAGGATAAAAAAAAAAACAAAAAACACACAGTTTAAAACATTCATCTATTTGACTTCATTGTCAGATATATTGGCATATAATTGGCAAAGCAACTCCTAATTATTGCACTAATTGCCTCTTCATTAGTTGTTAATTTGTCTTGTTTGCTTGGTTTTTATCTCCTTTGCTCACAACAAATTATTTCATTTCCTCAAATAGATTATGGTTTTTAAAAAATAATCTTGTTTTATTTAAATGTTCTTTTATATTCATGAGTCTTTCTCCTGGCAACTTATAAAACTGTTTGTGATTGTAATTGTTAAATTAAACAATTATTTATCTTGGAATTTTTAGAAATGGTATTTTTAATTTTTTAGATAATCTGAAGATTATTTTAAATATCAGTAGGTTTTCTGTGTTCAGAAGTGCTGGGCAGTTTTTTATGTTTTCCTTATATTATACTATACCAATATTTTTCATCTTATATTCTTCTAAGATATGTAGAATTTTAATTTTTTCTCTACACTTTGTCTCTGAGATCAATATATATTGTTTATATACAAATCATTTTTCTTTTAATGTTACTGATTTCTACTTTTCTTTCAAATTGTTCATTACATTTACCTTCTCAGTTTTCTCTTTTTATTTCTTTTGTAACATTTGCTACTATTTTGATTCTGTCAATCATTTCTGCTCTCACAATATTATCTGTTATTTCTGATATAATTGTTAAAGCACCCAGATTGTGGTACTTCCATGCTATTTTGAGGACCCATAGGATCATGTTTCTCTTTAAGTGTTGTTCTATCTGCTTTGTTTTTCAATATTAATTTCTAGATATATGATGGGAAGGAGAGGGAAGAGGTCTCTATTAAAAACTATAGCAATAACAAGGAAATTGCTTCTTGAATTCCAGTGCACACATCTATGTATCTTATGTAATCTTGCCTGGGAATGAGGGCATATTGGGAAGATATTTTGGTTGTGATTAGGCATTAACCTTCTTTGTTCTTAGATCATCTAGCTCAGTGATGGAAAACCTATGATATGGGTGCCAAAGATAGCACTCAGAGCACTCTCTGCGTGCATATGACTGCCCTCCACCCATATCCATTCCCCCAGCCCCAAGTCTGTTCCTGGAAAGGCAGCATCTCATGCAGATCTACTAACTTTCCCCTCTCCACTGAGGTTGATGACATTTTTCCACATTAACTGCCCCTCTACCCAGTAGTCCAGTGGGAACAAACTGAGGGTAAAGTGAATGGCTCACAGGCAACAGAGCTGGAGATGAGTGAAGCACTCAGGCCACACCTCTCCTCCCAACACTAGCTGAGGATATTCCTTACTTCACCTACCCAGCAACCCAATGGGAGCACTCTCTCCCTCCCCTTTGTGGGAGAGAATGGGGGGGGGAGCAAGGCACACCCAGCATTTAGTGGGGGGAAGGGCATGACATGTGGACTCTGGGGGCAATTGGGCACAGTAATCAAACTGGGGGTGGGGTAGGAGTAGAGCCTGACACTCCATCTCTAAAAGAATCACCATTACTGATCTAGCTATTATCAATATAGAGTTTTTGGTGTCATAGTCTGTTAAGACAGCTGCAATTGCTTTATCTTTTGCACAAAATTCTTAAATTAGATATTTTTGAGAGGTTCAAAGATAGGAAAATATTTATTCATTTTTTTGTATTTTTAGCCATGTATTGTTGAAGTCGAAAAATAATTCTGAATTGACAAAATAAGATAAGTTTAAATCTTTATCTAGGAGCATGAGTTAATAAATATTTCTATATCACTTGCTTCTATTATTTTTTAAAAAGTACCTTCTGTCTTATAATCAATAAGTATTGGTTCCAAGGCAGAAGAGAAAGAAGGTCTAGGCCAGTGATGGGGAACCTTTTAGAGATGGAGTGCCAGGCCCCACCCCTAGCCAACCCCCCCCAGACCAAGTGCTGTGCTCATGCCCCCCAATCTCAGAGACCACATTCTGTCACCCTCAACACATTGAGTGCTGGCTGAACTGCTTCCCCCCTTACTCTACACAGGAGAGGTATGAAGCAGTCCCATTAGAAAGAAAGGTTTCCCTTGATTTTGGGGTGGTTACTCAGACTATTACAAATATAAACCTCAAAAGCAAGGGTTCTTAATCTTGGCCTGTGTACTTAAATATGAATATGGGAATATTTTTATAAACCTGTACTTATATACTATAGGGCTATGTGTGTATTCACATGGGTACATAAATGTATATATGTACATATACACCTACATATGCATTTATGTACATGTAATTTATTTTCATTTAACTGACTATTCACATATATTTTATTTTATATAATTAAAACTAATATTCTGAAAAATGACTCAAAATGCTTTATCAAACTATCAAAGCATCCGTAGCATAAAGGGAAAAAGTCACAAATTCATGTTCTAAAGTAACCTGGGCACTATAGGATATGAATATTCTGATTGTGTGGTTACAAGTTCTTTTTGTATGAGGAAAATTAGAGTTCTAATTAAAAAAATGTTCTTGGAGGCACAGTCAATATATTACATGAGGTATGTAAAAAAGAGGGGACCGTATCAACAAAGAAGCCCTCAGATAATTTTCATTTTTAAACTTCCAGGGAGCTACTATATATAGCTGAGAATACCGAGACCTTAATGAAGTACTTTTAACATTAATAAGACTTGGCCTATTCCCCAAACAAATTGGTAGAAGTCAAGGTGAGTGTGCAATTGATATGTATTCAGTGATGTTATTGAATCTGAGAGAAGTCCTGGAACCTCTAATAAACTCAAAGTCAAATGCTGAGCACACCATGTTCCAGACCATTGCAGATGCACTCAGATCAGTTCCTATTACTAGGATAATTGTGTGGGATGTTGAAGTGATGGACCAACAAACATGACAGGACACTTCAATGGTTTACATGCTGGTTAAAAAAAATCACATAACTAAATCTGAGTGTAGGAAGGCAAAAAAAAAAAAAAAAAAAAA
Organism: Gracilinanus agilis; assembly: GCF_016433145.1. NCBI lineage: Eukaryota > Metazoa > Chordata > Mammalia > Didelphimorphia > Didelphidae > Gracilinanus > Gracilinanus agilis. The sequence continues at coordinate 468,244,225 of NC_058130.1, read as the reverse complement.
AAAAAAAACCTCCCAGGGAAAACTAAGAAGAAATTGAAATTGAGTTTCAAGGTGCCTCTGAATTTTATCTCTCTCTTTTAATAATTCCCCATCGTTGACTAAAGGAAGAAACATAATTTCAATATTAGACAATTTAGATCAACACAATTGAAATACCTTGTTTGTAAATGAAAATTCAAGGTGCTTTAAATATAACTTCACCTGCCCCAAAGTATTTGAAATTTTTTGGATTAATCATAATATTTTCATGCAGACAGTCTGAATATATCAAATCCTTACTAGGTGTTAGATGCAATGCTAAGCCCAAAATATGAATATAAGCAAAACAAAAGATAGTCACTGTCCTTTGAAGTCCACATGGATATTATGCCATGGAAGACAAGCTCAGAGAGTTGGAAGATAATTAAACATTTCCAACCTGGGTCTATCCCCAAAGTGGAGAATCTGTAAAAGAATTCATGAGTGGAAGAATGGCATGGAACCACTGCTGAAAAGATGTCTTCCATATAACTTTACTGGGATATGTTTTTACATTTTTACTGAGATCCTCCCATATTCCAAATAAAGGAAATTTGGGAAATATTTCCAGCATAAAGTCTATGCAATTAGAAGACTTTAATTCCAAAAGCAGTTAGCAAGCTCTCAGTTCTTAGTTATCCTTATCTTGGCCTCATGTTTTAAGAAGAAATGAGCCTTTTAAAACAAACCAAGGTCATGAGGAACATCACAAGAATAGAGAGCTGTCATCATCTCCCCGAATAATAAAAAATCCAAAATTAGAATATTTAACATTGCCATATGGCATGAATGCCAGTATCTCTTTCTTAGTGAGTATACACTATTTTTTCTATTTCCTTAATAAGGAAAGATCTCTTAATGCCTAAGAGGACTGGGCAATGGATTATTTAAATAAAGATTTAAATTCACAACATTAAAAAAAAGATGAACAAGTGACAGATTCTGATTTGGTCTCTATCACAGACAAAACAAGCCTAAATAATTAGCAAATATTACAAATATGGGACCAATGTGTGCAGAAGATTGGAGATAGGAGATGTAAATATGAGTTCAGGGGAATCGTTAGGTATGATTGATTGAAATATCAAATGTTCAAGTAGATGTAATGTGACATGAGTATAGAAAGGTGTCCAAGAGCCAAATTTAAAAAGTTTTAAATGCTATCTATACTAAAGAATTTTGACTTCATCCTAAAGATGAGAGGGATACCATCAAGATTTTTGAGTAAGAAGAAACAGAATCAGATATATGGTTTGGGAAAATTATTTTAATAGTTTGTGTTAAGTGTTGATAGGAAACAGAGAGAAGAGAGTTAAGGGGACAACATGCAAGAGTCTATGAAAGAGGTGATAAGAATCAGAACTAGAGTCATAGCTTTTTGAAATGTCTGCCACATCCATTCATTTTCCTTCATTTCTGCTGACACTTCCTTAATCCCAAATCTCGTTGCTAAAAGTCAATATGAAGTGTGATATATAGGATAGAATGATCGGTCTAATGTCAAGAAATATAAGTTCAAATATCTCCTCAGATACTTACCAGTTATTTGATCTCATGAAATAGGTAAGCTTCCTAGAGGAATGTGAGATTATATAACCCACCTAGGAACCTCCCCAGGGCCAGTGAAGCACAGACATTAAGATAGTTAAATCAAATTTATTAATGTTAGACAAATAATAAACTAGATCTCCTCCCTCCAATCTGTGAGATCCTCATGGATATGTATTCTGGTCTTCTCAATCCCTTTTTATATCTCCCTGCTTTTATCTAACCCCCCAAAAAAGCTATCTGACTCTAAACTACTCTAATAATAGATTAACAAAAAAAGGAAAAAAGGAAAAGTCTCACAGGTGAATTTGAGCCCTTACCCAAAGGTAGATGGGCCTAATCATGTAGAACCTTGATTGTATTTCTTTTTAATCTACAAGCAATGAGTCACTAAATGTTTTTCAGCAGTTAGATATGGGCATTAGGTAGTTTTATTTTGTTTATATTATCTAAGTCTTTCATTTACAAGGGCAGAGCCACTCATTTTTTCTTATATTCTCTATGTTGCCAAGTGCCATCCTTCAGGCTTTCTAAGACATCAGTACATATTATCTGATCTATTATTATAAGAGGCCAAGTTCACTTCCACAGGCTACCAGAAACTACTTGCTAAATATTGTCCTTTTATGCATTTTCTGTATGATGAACTATGTTCTTCCTGCCACAGCTGGTACAGACCCCCTCTTCCTATGGGCAGAAGACAAGAGTTAATCACAGAATGAGTCATATTATTCCCCATTTCTGTCCTTTTTCTTTTTCCGTTTCTATCAAGTACAATGTTCAAACACTCCTGAAGGTAGAAGTATAGAAAAAAGAATAGAAATAATAGATAACATAGTACTATGCTATGAACCAGCACATTAGAGCCCCCAAGTGGTTAGGGAGAAGTCTTAAAATTTCAGAGAGGGCTTTTTCCTTGTATACAAGAAAATTGGAAGCTAGTTTTTGGGCTACCACAAAGGTTCTTTTCTCCTAATCTGTTGTCACGGAAAAAAATATCCACTGCTCTGATATAAACAACTTAAGTAAGCCAAATTTCTCCAAGTCAAGGTAGAATTTAGAGTTTATTGGAAGAGGGCCAAGTTTCACAGATAAATCTGGTTTCTGCATGTACATTACATAGTTAGAAAGCAGCCAACAACAAATGCCTGGCAGCAGAGACCTATTTTATATACTAGGACATTAAAAAAGTGAATATTTCCAAACAAGGTTTATATATCATAAGACACAGCATCATATAGATCTTTTTTAGAAACTGTTACCAAACTACAAAGCTGATTGGTTAGTTCCTTTAGGAAAACCCATGTTAGTCTAAAGATCAATCATAAGACAATACCCTTATTTAGAGAATAGTGATGACCATTACCTCAGACTCATCTGATCTGGGGAGAGGATGGTTATTTCCAAATAGGGAAGGGTGCGCATACTTGCACCATATCAGGACATGAAACTCATATGGTCAGCATCTCATGATAGAAGAGAGGTATAACTTAGGGAGGGGTTGAAAATCCCCTTAGAAGCAGTTTTATGCTTTAGTTAGAAATCCTTATAAAAATCATCAATTCTACTAATTGTAATTGAGATTACAATGGAATTATACTAATCACTTTATAATCACAATATTTATTATCTTAAATCTATCACTGTCACTAAAATTCAGTTAAGTATAAGAGGGTAGGTGTCTATCTTCCTGACACTGGGCACAGAAATGGAGGGTACAAACCATCCCTTCAATATGTATCCAGCTATAAAGAGAATCCTTTATAAAGCTCATTTGGACATATAAATCATATGTGTCAGTTTTTTCCTTCTCACCATAGAGGGCTTGCTTATTTAGTAGTTAAACACCTGACTGGAGAGACCTTTGCCTCAAAATATAGGACTAAAATCAACAATTGAAATTGATTATCTCTGCATTTCAAATCTCAAAGTTCATGCCAAAGATCTCATTCAAATGACTACGTTTCAGATCCCTAATTCAGAGCAGACCACTTAAAATCAATAAGGAAAGGAATGTATTAAATTACACACATGCATGCTCACATACACATTTTAATGTATGAACCAAAAAGGCATTCTGCTAAGATGTAAAGAAAATTATGAACTAAAAAACCTGATTTTTTTGAATTGGAATTAAAAATTAGAATTAGAAATTAGAATTAGAAATTAGAAACTAGAATTAGAAAACCTGGTTTCTTTGTTCTGTCACTGACCTTTTGCATACTTTGGATCAAGTAATAACTTCTTTCTGTCTCATTTTCATTTGCACAGTATGTGTTGGGGTGTGTGTGTGTGTGTGTGTGTGTGTGTGTGTGAATAATTCTAATTTAATGATAGGTCTAAATTGCTAAAGTCAAAAAGTAAAGTGAAATTTTCAATTTGTTTTCTATTATTTTTCCTACTGGCTTTCCTCCAAATATTTTCTTGAATTAACTGTGATTAGTAATGTACTAAAGTGAAATATGTGTGCTCTATCATAAAAGAACTTCATTTCATATTCTGACTCTTTAACTTTAATATTTGTGTGACCTTCAACAGGTCACTGAACTTTCCCATGCCTCAGTGTCTTTATCTACTAAAAACTATATAAACTAGATTAAACTCAATCTTGGTTGATCAAACACTAATTTTGAGTTGGAGTCAATCTCAAAAAAATGATTCTCTGTGTACTACATGTTGACTTAGAAATCACAATTTAAGATTATGTTGTGTTGAATTCGTGTTTTGTTATATACTTACAAATTATGTTTTAATTTGTTTTAGGATGCTAGGGAGTGTGGTGTCTTTGGTGACCTTTGAGGTCTCGTCCACTCTTAATCTATTAATGTAGGATCCATTAAATCCTAGATGTCCAGGACCAAATTCCCATATTTACCCCAGGATAAGGTCCTTACTTTGTTCATATAAATTGTCTTATCATTTTGAGAACTCTGATTCTCTGATAAATCTTTTATATTTTACTTCCACAATGAGTTATGGATAATCAATTCTGTCTACATGTTCTAATTCTCCCAGATAACATAGTTATAACCTCCAAATCTTTATTCCATGGATTGTAAGATAGAAATGTTGAAACTTGCAATGTTGGGATGAGTGAAACCTTTACCTCCTATCACTCTGAAGGGATGAGCCATAGTACAAGGATTTTACTCCTATGTTTTTGTGTACAATTTCTTTTCTCCACCTCATTTCTATAAACAAAATAATAGGAAATATTTAATCACCAAATTTTGTCTCAAAATATTAGCTATGGATAAATGTTGAAAGTGAGAAGAATTTTTCATAGCTTTAGTTTGTTTTTGAGCATCTAGGTGTCACAGTGGATAGAGCACTGACCCTGGAATCAGGAAGCTTCTTGATGAGGTCAAATCTGACCTCAGATATTTTGTAGCTAGTTGACCTTAGGGAACTCACTTAGTTTGCCTCAGTTTCTTTATTTGTTAAATGAGGTGAAGAATGAAATGGAAAACCATTATATTTGCCAAGAAAACTCCAAATGGGGTATAAAGAGTCCGACACAACTGAACAACGGTGGTTTATTTTAATAACCCTATTAAATTATCAGCATTGGTAATATGAGACAGTGGGAAAAAGTAGGATTTTTTTTTGTTTTTCCTTTCTTTTGTTTCTGCTTTTGGGTTGTTTGGTTTGTCACTCAACTACCTACCTCCAAAAATTTCAGAAATGGTGAATCTAATGCAATTCCATTCAAACCAGTACAATTTATTTAAACAAGCATTTATTAAACAACTACTATATCCCAAGAACTGCGCTATGAAATGGGAATAAACATTGAAAAAAAACAGTTCTTCCTTTCAAGGAACTTACAAGGAAAGGAAAGGTATGGGGGAGACATCATGTACCCAGATAATATATAGAAATGAAAATGCATAATATCTCAATGAACAACGGCCATTCATAGAAGCCTCTTACAGGACCTGAGACTTGAAAGTAGCCTTGAAGGAAAATGGGATATCCAAGAAGAAAAGATGATAAAGGGATTTATTTCAGGGAAGCAGGGGATGCAAAATTGATTTGTACAAAGAATGAAGATTCTTCACTGTGGAAAGTTACATATTCATATTTGTTCATACTGCTCATCAGTAGAATTTATTATATTTTATTTCTGGGACAGTCTATAGTATGAAGAATACTACAAGTTGTATTTCTTCTGTGTTCCAATAAAATGATGAGTCACGGAATACTTTAAAATCTCCTTCCTAAAGAGAGTTTAAGAAAAGTATTGAAAATATTTTTTTTCCTTTTTTCCTTTACAGTTGAAGTGGCATCCTGCTTTAAGGCAGGTTAGACTAAACTACCTAAATATCCCTTCTGTAATATAGGATTTTTATTTTTAACCTTGTCATGTTGGCTTATTAATTACACTTCTAGCTTCATCACTTTATGCCTGTATGACCTTCCCATTTTTTTCTCACTATACAATGGGAACACTAAATGTCAAATAACCCATTTAATTTTCTCAGCATATACACAAAGAATAATAAAATGTAATTTTATTAAAAAAACTTACTAAACTTTTACATTCATTTGAACATATTTTTAACTACCAAATAAGCCAATTTAAGCCATTTTTATATCGTATATAGAAAATGTTTATAGAGGTCATTTGATGATATTAAAATTATAACATGAAAAACCCCCTTCATTTCTCTAGTTGACAAATTTGACATGGTAAAAGTTTTATATCATTAAATGTAATTACTAATTCTTAAAAGAGGTATATTAGCCCATACATGCCAAACTCTTTTCTTTGTTTTTGAGTTCACAAACTAAGTAATATGAAAATGGAGTATAATTTGAGTACAGACCTAAATTTAAGAAAAATTACTTTTGAAAATTAGTGATACATTAAAAATCTTAAATTATAACAATTGGGGTAAAGTGTGGGTAATATTGCCCATTCAACAATACTGGAGCTCACTTCCTAAGATAACTGATTGGAATGAATTCCTTAGAACTTTCCTCCAAATAAGCATTCTTGAAAAAAAATTTTCTTTAATTAGGCAGTCCTTTGTGGTTTGAAGAGAAACAGGAATATATTTTTATATATTTCACACTTTTCTAAGGGAGTCTTTTTTTTTCTTTTTTGCCAGATGAAGAAGGAGAAAGTTGGGGCAAAAGGATGGTCACTGCTCACTTCAGAGATGAGGCACCAGTCAAGAAGATGTAGTTTTCACATTCAAACTAAACTCTTGATTGCTATTTGTTAAAGGGGAAGGGAGAATCCAAACTTTATATAAAAGACTTGACTCCTTTCTCACCAAATATCAGGTCTACAATGAGCATATGTAGTAAAAACTACAATGAAACCCTATTATCTGAATAGATAATGAAAAAGAAATGAAAAAGCATGCATATCAGAATATTTACCAGACAATATAGATTGCAGCCACTCCCCCCATTTCAAGTCAAGTGTCTCAATGCAAATGAGAGATAGACAGATAGATAGATAGATAGATAGATAGATAGATAGATAGATAGATGAGAGAGAGAGAGAGAAATAAAGAGAGAGATAGTTCAGGATCTTTCTAAAGTGGAAAAAGAGACATAATCCAAGTTCTAGATGAGTTCTAGATGTCAGCTCCCCCCCAAAATCATGGAAAACTTACCTTATTTAAAAGTACACATAGCTTGATTTAAAAAGACTTAACAATATTTGAAAAGCTTGAAGAAAGAACAACATAAACAAATATTTAATATACTATTTAGAAATACAAAGATAAATAAATGAACTGCTCTATGGATTTGAGATATCAGAGCATATTGAATAAAAATTTTGAGATTTTAAATTGTTCATTAAAAATTATTAGTGAATGCCAATACAGAAATATTTTGATGAATCTAAAATAATCCCAGAGCAATCAATTTAGATCAAAGTGAATTTATTGTAAAGTGTCAAAGGTGGGAAAATTACTTCCTTTTTACTACAAAATAAAGATTTCTCAAATGAATAGTGCTGTTTAGAATTTAACTAAATAACTGCTTCATTTACATTTACTAGTGGTGAGAGAAATTGAAAGAATGCTCTTTGGAAAATGATCTAATAATTAAGAATTGACTTATGCAAAATAAATTTATTTAAACTTTAGTTATTTTCTATAAACAATAATCTTGGAAAAATAATTATAAAGGGAAACAGAGAAAGAATACAATTTGGAGTAAAATAAAAATCTTAAATTCAAATCCTTTGTAAGTAATGAAAGTGATCAGACAAGTACTTTATAGAGACTGTGAGAGGTGTCATATGATTAGAAAAGTGCAAATGTGCTTCAGATTTTCTAAATAAGAAGGAAAACAAAGAATTAAAACTGTAGATTAATAAACTTGACTTTAATTTATAGGAAAATATTAGATTACATTAGGAAAGAGATAAGGAACAGAGGGCAAAAGCAGCAGTAATCTTCATACCCCTCCAAATACAAACATAATTACTATATTAATAAAAGTTCATTCCAGATTAATTTCATCTGCTTCTTCTTATGATTCTTGGTAGCATATCTTTAAAATTGTAAATCATGGTCTTGGATTCTATTCTAATGCAAAAATTACAAATGCTGAGAGAGTTGAAGAAGCAGAAAAAGGCCTCAGCAGCAGGGTCACTGTAACCCTATATATAGTCAGTTAGTACTTAATTATATATCAAGTGCTTACCATAAGTTGTACTAAAAGCATAAGGAAGGCCTTAGAACTTTCTAGGCAGGCAGTCAATCAATAAACATTTATCAAGAGCCAAGTACAAGGAAGCAAAAGGCAATGCCTTACACTAAACAACCAAATAAGAAAAAAAATATATATATATATAATAAATAGGAAATAATAAAGATAGTTAAAGACCTAGAATTAAGTGTTTCAGTAACATTGCAGGTAGAATATATGACCTTAGTTAAGATTGAAATGAAGGCAGGGAATTTAGGAAAAAGTGATGAGGAGGGAGTGTTTTTCAAGCAGGGCAGACAGTCAGAGAAAATTCCAAAAGTAAACAAATGAAGTGTCTTGTTAGTGAAACATTGAGGCCAATGTTTTTGGATTGAAGACTATGTAGAGTGGAATAAAGTATAAGAAGATTAAAAATATTAAAACAACCTAAATTATAAAGAGTTTTGAAACCAAAGAGGGAATTTTTTTATTTTATTTTGGAGCCACTAGAGTTAAGTAAGTAGGAACATTACATGACTTGACCTGTCTTTTATGAAAATCATTTTGTGGTCAAATATACGATAGATAGGAATTGGGAAAAGATTTAAGGCAGTTATATCCACCACTATACTATTAAAATAGTCCAGGTATGAAGTGATAAGAAACTGCATGAGCGAAGTAGCCGTGTCTGAAAGGAAAAGATATCAAAGAGATTTTGCAGAAGCTAAGTTGACTGGGAATAGATGGTAATGCGTGGGTGAAAGAGAGTAAAGAGATGAGAACGATCCCTAGATCTTGAGCGTGAGGTACTGCAAGGTTGGTGTTATTTTTTATAGTAATTGGGAAGGTAGAAAGTAGTGAAAATTTGAGGGGAAAGATGCTGAGTTTGGTTTTGGGCATGTTGAGTTCAAGATGTTCAAGAAGAGGACATTCAGTTTCAGATGCCTGAAAATCAGTGGGAAATGTGTTATTGGAGGTCAGGAGAGAGCTTAGGGCAAGGTAGGCAGTTTTGAGAAACATTAGCAAAGAGAAAATAATCACCTCTATAGGAATTGATGAAATCACTGAAGAAATAAAGTTGCATTTTTGTTTTTATATTTTAGTTTTGAATGTGAATTTATGAATATTTATGAATATATTTATGAATATAAATTATGAACATATAAAATTATGAAAATTTTATATTCATAAACCAAGCGATCACACATACTCTTTTAGATAGTAAATGTAACTATTATTATATAAATTGTCCCAGTTAGTAAATTAAAAGTGCATAAACATAGTGTTAGATAAGGAGACAGCTTGAGAGCTTTTGTTATCAACTGTGGAATGTTTAGTGCACAGTTGTAGATGATGAAACTTATTATTAGTGTTTTTCAAAGGATTTATGGCAATAAAGGGATCCATTTTATTGGACTGATAGACAACTATAATTTATCTTTCAGCCTCTTCCCCAGAGTTGTTGTGATAGGTTGAGTCTGAGGGTATTCTTTATAGGATCAATGAACTTTCTAAGAAAATTTATTAACTTTCAGCTAACATACCCTGAATATATGGTCCCTTTAATCACCTAAGTGAATAAACTGTCAATAGCTTATAAATTAGGTTTTTTTTTTTAAACCCTTGTACTTCGGTGTATTGTCTCATAGGTGGAAGATTGGTAAGGGTGGGCAATGGGGGTCAAGTGACTTGCCCAGGGTCACACAGCTGGGAAGTGGCTGAGGTCGGGTTTGAACCTAGGACCTCCTGTCTCTAGGCCTGACTCTCTCTCCACTGAGCTACCCAGCTGCCCTGTCAATAGCTTATAAAACAAACTGTTCAAAATCTAAACGAGGTCCTTACCACATTCTGGATGTGATAATAAACTCCAGCTTTATTTTTTCACAAATAAAGTTTGATTTGTTAGCTCAGGATTCTAACCCAGATATTTTTATATCTTACATCATGAAATAAATTAGTGCAGAGGGAGAACAGAAGACCTAGGACACAACCCTGAAGGGTTAAATGCTTTGATCTGGATGAGGATCCAACCATAGAGACTGAGGAGAAATTATATATGTAGAAGAATCATAAACAGATGATGTTCTTAAAACCTAGAAGGAAGAGAGCATTAAGACAAAAAGTGATCAATTTGGTCTCAAGCTTCAGAAAGGTAGATTTGCTAAGTAAGAGGTGATTAATAACTTTAAAGAGAACAATTGCAGTGGAATGGGAAGGTCAGAAAATGAATTTTGCGTGGTTAAGCAGGGAGGTAGAGAAGACAAAATAGAGATACTTATTGTATATGGTCTTTTGAAGAAGTTTGGCCATAAAGGGGAGAAGAGATATTAAACAATTGTTATCAAGAACAGAAGGATCAAGTGAAGTAATTTTTTTTGAGAACGGGGGAGACATGGAGAGTAGGAACCAATAGATAGTCCCAATCCTGTATAGTGAGCAGATGGTCTAAAATAGAGATGGGCAAACTTTTTAAAGAGGGGGCCAAAGGAAAGGAAATGCTCATCTGCCGGTCTGTTTCTAAGGCAACTCTTTCAAAGTTTCATTGTATTGTATCCTACTCATTATATTCATCAGATTAGGAATAATGTGGAGAGGGCAGATAGAACACTTCAGGGCACGGCATCTGGCCTGCAGGTCGGCCTGCTGTAGTTTGCCCATCACTGGTCAAGACCACAAGAGGAGTCAGGATTGGATAATTCCTGTAGATTGCAAAGTGTTACCTTAATTTCTACACTTAAAACCAAGCAGATACTTCCAACACAATCAGTGAATGTAAGGATAGAGTTGGAACCTTGCAAAAGTCCCTTTGCCCAGACACCAAGACTGCTATTATGAGAAGATATAAGAAAACCACAAAGAATATTAAGAAATACTTTTTGACTGAGGCACTGAAGTTGAAAAATTCAAAGAAGAGAGTGAATTCACAAGTAAGGTACATCTTTAGAGAAAAAGGAACTCTTGTCTTTAAGGATTGTAAGAAAATTTAGACTAAATTTTAAAAAGTTATACAAAATGTTAAAGGTAGGAGAAAAGACTGGCAAATATAATTGACAACTTAGAAGAAGAGACAATCATAAACCTCTGTCCAAGAAGTGAATGCTATTAAAATCAGAATAGGTCAACCAGAAAACCATGATCCAAGGAGTCAGAAAGAAATTAAAAAATGCAAATATTGAAGAAAAATAAAATATCAAATGTAACAGATATTAACACTCTCCCTTCCAAAACTGTGGAGGCTGTCTTTTAAGAAATTGTAAATGAAAATGGCCCAGAACCCTAGAGCTAGAAGATAAAATGAGAATGCAAAAAAATGCACTCTTAAATGAAACTCTAGATTGGAAACACTCTCTTATGAACATCACAGCCAAAATAAGGAGTTTCAAGGTAAATCAAAATACTAAAAGAGGCTAAAATGTTAAATTAGGGCAAAATTATGTTGAGATCAATTTCTATCACACTATAACAAGATAAGGTCAAATACATATGATTTAAATATAAAGAGTGATATTATATACAAATTAGGGGAAAACAGAAGAGTTTATCTATCAGATTTATGAAGAAGGGAAGAATTTATGGCCAAAAAAGAGATATAGAACATTACATGATACAAAATGAATCATTGTGATTTTATTAAATTAAAAAGGTTTTGTACAAACTAAATGAAATACAACTAACATTAGAAGGGAAACAATAAACTGGGGAAAATTATTAAAAAATTTTATCTGATTAAGGTCTCATTTCTCAAATATATGGAGAAGTAAGTCAAATTATAAGATTCCAAGTTATTTCTCAATTGATAAATGTTTAAAGGATATAATAAAGCAATTTTCAGATCAAGAAATAAAAATCATCAATAATGATATGAACAAATGATCTAATCACTCTTGATTAGAGAAATTCAAATTACAACAATTCTGAGGCACCTTCTCATAACTATCAGATTGACCAATGTGACAGTAAAGGAAAATGATAAATGTTTGAGGGAATGTGGCAAATTGGGACAATTTGCAATGCTGGTGGAGTTGTGAATTGATTCAACCATTCTGGAGGGTGATTTGGAACTATCCCAAAGGATTATAAAAGAATGCATGTTGTTTGATATAGTATTGCCACTACTAGATCTGTATCCCAAGATATTTTTTAAAAAATTGGGAAAGGATCTGCTTGTACAAAAATATTTAGAGCTGCTCCATTTGTGGTAGCAAAGAACTGGAAACTGAAGGGATGTCCCTGAATTGGGGAATGGCAAAAGAAATTGTGGTATATGATGGTGATGAAATACTATTGTTCTATAAGAAATGAATATAATGATTTCAGAAAGAGTTGGAAAGACTGATGTGAACTCTTGCAGAATTAAATATGCAGAAGTAGGAAAACATTGTACAGAGTAATAGCAATATTTTGGAATGATCAAATATGATAGGCTTAGCTACTAATAGCAATACAATGATGCAAAACAATTTGGAGGGACTTATGAAAAAGAATGCTATCCACCTTCAGAGAAAGAATGGTTGGAGTAGGAATGCAGATGAAAGTATATGATTTATCACTTATTTATTTGGGTAAATGTTTTGGGCTTTTGGTTTTATAATATGGAAACATGTTTTGCATATAATACACATTTAAACTAGTGTGAAATGTTTGCCAACTCTGGGATGGGGGCGGGAAGAATACAAGGTATGAATCATATGACTTTGAAAAAACTTATGTGGAAATATTAAAATTAAAAAAAAGTAAGTCTAAAATATAAGCATTTTTAATACCAACAAGCAGTGGCTATACAAATCACTTGATGTCTGTCCCTTTAAAGGAAAGGAGAAATTAGAGCACAATATTTCAAAAAGGAACATTGAGGAATAACAACCAAATTAAACTAAGTATAAACCTAAGAGAAATAGACCTTTAACAAAATAGAATATTCCAGGCATTTCTTATGAAAAGGCCAGGAGATATATTGAAATGGAATCAGATGATCTTAGGGAAATACAAAAAAAGTTTGGGGACATGATAGAAGGAAAGATATAAATTAATAATGGAAACTGTGAATGTCGAGGGAGTGAATTTATTCCTAATATTGGAAGAGAAATTGTAAAAAGAAGCTGTTTAAATCTTTCAGAATAAAAGCTAAAGAGAAAAAATAATAATACTCATATTAAAAAAAAGGAGAAAAAGTTGTTTCACAGCAATTAGAAAGGAAATAAAGGAAATCATAAGACATTATTTCATTAATTGAACATAAAGGAAATTTAATAGGAGAATAATATACACTTCAACAAATAAAGATCATTCATATTTAAAAAGACAATTTAAATAACATTATTATAAAAAAGAAGTCATAGAAATTTCTAAAAATCTAAAACAAAGGAATTTGTTATTTCCTATGAAGTATTCATAGACAAATGAGTCCAATATAACACAAACTTCTAAAAATGGAAAATTAATGGATTCTTCCTATGTTATCTATTATATAAATATGGTCTAGATATTTAAAGTAGAGAAAAAATCTGAGGGAGAAAACTATAGGACACTATGCTTTAAGAATATTATTATAAAAATTTAAGCAAAGTATTATTCAAAATGTTAGTTTAAATAAATATACTCTATGCAACATATTAGAAAATTTGTATGTTGTGGACAGTATACATCTATTCTGACAATTCAAATTAAATACAAAATACAAAATTCTGACAAATTAAAAACAAAATACAAAAATTCTGACAATTCAAATTTTAAGAATCAATAAAAATTTAATAAATAATAAAAGATCATTTTTACATGTATCTTTTCTACATGAAAGGACAAAGGGAAACAGTGCCCTGAGATCTGGAAAATCCCCATAAAAATTTTTGGCTTTCCATACCAGAGAGAAAGTCTATTTTTTTTTCTTTTTTGGGATGTTTATATTACCACTAACTCATCAGCAGCTACAAGTACTAGTATAAGTGGTATTATCTATGGTAGTACTTTCCATTTGTATTGCCCTTTGATCATGTACAATTTTAAAACTTCAATATGATACTTTAAGGATTTTAGCCATATGGTCATTATCAGAGATTATGTTTCTTAGAGAACTTTGGGGTCATTGACAGAAAGTTTCAACTTTACAAATGTAATCCAGCCAGCTTTTTTCTATCTATTTTGGCTTGGATAATCACATGGCTTCATTATCTGTTAGCTATATAGGCAGCTAGGTGGCATAGTGGATAGAGCACTGGGTGTGGAATAAGGAAAATTTAAGTTCAAATCTATTTTCAGATAGTTACAGACTGTTCAAGTTATTTCACCTCTATTTGCTTCAGTTTTCACATAAAAAAAATTAGATATGTGGAAAATTGTATATCAAAAACTAAGCACAGACCAACAACTCATGCCAGAAACATTGGGTGAAGTCAAAATGGATACATGATTTAGAAATAAAGGGAGGGTCAGCTAGATGGCTCAGTGGATTGAGAGCCAGGCCTAGAGACGGGAGGTCTTAGGTTCAAATTTGGCCTCAGACACTTCATAGCTGTGTGACCCTGGGCAAGTCACTTAACCCCCATTGCCCATGTAACAAATAAAATTATTGTAGAAGGATATATATGTATATGTATGTTTATATATATATATATAAATGATATTAGGGTTTAAAAAATAAAAAAAGAAATAAAGGGAGATATAATAAATTAGAGGAGCATGAAATAGTTTACCTGTTAGATCTATGGATAAGGAAATAATTTATGCCCATCACAAAATTAAGAATATTAAAATATATAAAACAGATAATTTTGAATAAATTAAATTAATAACACTTTTCACAAGCAAGACCAATTCAACCAAAATTAGAAGAGAAACATTTATAACAAACATCTGACAAAATACTTAGAGAATTCACTCAAATTTATAAAAATACAAAGCATTCCCCAATTGACAAATAGATAAATGATATGAATAGCCAATTCTCGGATGAATAAAATAAAACTATTTTTAGTCACATGAAAAAATTCTCCAAGTCACTATTAATTACAAAAATGTAACATAAAACTACTCGGAAGTACCATCTCAAATCTATCAGATTGGCTAATATGACAAAAAAAGAGCAAAAATAATAAATGTTAGAAAGTGTGTAAAACTGGAACACTAATATAACATTATTTGAACTGTGAACTGATACAACCATTCTGGAAAGAAATTTGTTACCATGCTTAAAGGACCATCAAATTATGCATATTTTCATCCAGAAATACCACTACTAGATCTGCATCTCAAAGAGATTAAACATATGGGAAATGGAACTACATGTACAACAATATTTATAATAGCTCTTTCTGTGGTGGCAAATAGCTAGAAACTGAAGGGTTGGCCATTAATTAGGAAATGAATGAACTGCCTGTGATATATGATTGTAATGAAATACTAGTGTGCCATAAGAAATGACAAACAAGATAATAAAGAAATCCTGGAAAAACTTATATGAAATGATGCAAAATATAGTGAGCAAAACCAAGAGAATGTTGTAAAGAGTAATAAAATAATATATGATGATCAATATGAATGAATTAATTATTATCAGCCACACAATGATCTAGGACAACCCCAAAATTACTCAATGTGATACAGATTATCTGCAGTCATAGAAGGAACTGATGGAGTCTGTATGCAATTTGGAGCATAACATTTTGCACTTTATTTGTTCTCTGAATTTTTTTTAATGTAAGAAATATGTCTATTTCCACAACATGATTTATATGGAAAATGCATTGTATGAAAACACATGTATAATATATCATATTGACTGCTATCTTGAGAATGGAGGAATATAGGAGAGAGAGAAAAAATGGTTTAAAAATAATCAGAGAATGATTATTAAAAATATATATTATATAAATATTAAATTGATTATTAAAATTTTATTAAGCATAAAAATAGAAATAATGCCTCTTGCGTGTTTGTGAAGATTAAGTGACATGATAATTATAAATTCTTACAATTGTGCCTAGAACATTGTAGACATATAAATGTTTTTTTTTTTAGTAATATTGATTTTAGAATGTTTATTCTGTTTAGGATTATTCATTTGTTTTTCTCTTTGTAGACAATTTGAACTCTTGGGTGATCATAAATATTATTTACTAGAGGACTCATTGCAGGGTTCCCATACTTGATGCAATCAGCACATAATGTTCACAATAGGAACACCTGGATAATTTCATTATCTATAGAGAATAACTCTTTCATTTCAGTTCCAACCTGCATCTATGCCAAGAGAGCAAAAATACTTTTAGTGAATCTAGTTACCATGCCTCACTTGAAGTGATAATCAGAAGATCATTAGAGAAAAGTACACTGTTATTGCATCTATACAGGAATATAGCATTAAATTACTGTAAACATGTAAACATATATACAGTTAGCATGTATGCAGGAGGACTTTAAGTTAACACTTTTGCAAGGAATCAAGTCATTTTACAGAAATAACCCAAAAATAGAAGGGTGGGATCTTTTCTCTCTGCACCTTCTAGTCATTTGTGTGATTCCAAAGATGAGGTTTGCTACAGCACATCACTCCTGAAAACAAACTTGACTATTACCTTCTTATATTCCACCAGAATCACTATCAACATATATATGTATGTGTGTGTGTGTATTCATAACTATTATTTTACAAAAGGGAAAGTAAACGTACAAGATATGGGCTATTGATACTTTCTTATTCAATTCTATTTGGTAGTAATAACTTTTTCAATTTTCCCAAGCAATTGAAATCTTTCCTTCTTTTACATATCTTGTGAATTGATTCCTAAATACCCCAAATTTTGTGGTCTGTTAATCTTCTGTGAATATTTAGCTGAGTTTAAAGACTTCTATGTTTTTATTTCATTTAAACTTTTTCATGAAAAACCAGAACAATGAACATAAAGATTTAAAATGGGGTGGTTCTACTGTCATAGATGAAATGTATTTTAGATCTTATCTGTTTTAATCTATTTTTTGGTGTCAATTATACCTTCATCCTTAATTTTTCCATTGTTTGGGATGTTCTGACCTTATTGGAACCCATGCTAGGGTTTTTGCATTTAATTTTCCCTCCAATGTTTCCTAAAGTTATATGCTTTGCTTTTCAATATCTTTTCCTAACTCTCTCTAATTTCAAAATGAGTTGATTCTTTCAATCAATTTTGGCTTTTGCTGCCCTGTCTGTTTGACAAGCAGATTATTTGTTAAATGAGGTTATAGGCTAAATTACTTTAATCTAAACAGATGAATTATTTTAAATAATTTAAATTTCCTTTGGAAATGATAAGAATACATATATTTGAATAACTCTTAACCATTTATTTCTTGGTATCATTAGCTTCTCTAAACACAACGTAATGGATCACTGTTATTTGTATGGCCCATCTTCTGCTTGTACCTATCATAGCATATGAAATATAATGCCAGAGGCAGTTGGAATGGATAATTCTGTTTTAGAGTTTGACCTGGTTCAGTAGCAACAGGATAAAGAGACAACAGAGCTGAGTAAAGAACATAGTAAAAAGTGAAACTGATTAAATAGAGTCTAATGATGAAGAAAAGAAGAAAATTGTCATAAGCATCTTAATTTCCAAGAAAGTATTGCTTGGAGGAGGAATTGGAGGTTATAATGAGGATGAGGTATAGTTTTAGGAGATCTAAGTATACTGAAATGTGGGCTAATGGGAAGTCTGATTAGATAGCAGATTATCATGTTTTTCATCCAGAATTAAAAATTTATGATGATGAAATCCATGACGTGATGTGGAAGACCACATGACTAGATTTAAGGAGATTTAAAGATTTAGAAGTTAGGACATGTGAATCACCATCAACATAGAACATCCTTTTTTGTCAGGTCAGGAGTTGGGAAGGAGAGGAAGAGAATGAGTCATATTGAATTTTCCTTAAGAAAAAATGGAAGACATGGGGAAAGGCAGATAATTCAAATACTGTTATCTGTTTTGGGGCAAAATTTTAATATAATAAAATTGAATGAAGGAGAGATTGCTGAATGATGGTGGCAAAAGTATCATCTAGAAATATTTTCAGGGAGAAAAGAGTATTCCAATTTTTCTAGTTGTGGTGGTAAAAGAGGAGATATAGACACTGATCAAAAGCAAACCAATGAAGGACTAATTTTCATCTGGGTATGACTATAGTCTGATATTAGGGATACTATAGTCTCAGGTTATCAATAATGAAGGGGAAAGTAACAACAATTGGTAAGATTTTGCTAGTCATAAAATTAATCAAATCAATGTGTGTTAATAGTCTTTATTTTAAGCTAGGTTTATCCTGGTTCTGCAGTGCAATGGGGTCTATCCTGACCTTTTCCCTTTCCCACTTTTCATGATGATGTGGGTAAAGACATATATTTATTATGCTTATCTAAAATGTGGATAATACTGAGAGAGTTAGGAAACTAACTATATATCAATATCTACATCAAAGAAATCTTGAAAAACTATAAGGATGTACTAATTCAAAAAGGTAATGTAAAATTTAATAGGGAGAAATGTTAAGGTCCCTACCTGGGTATGTAATGTTGTCATCCCAAGCACAGTATGCAAATATATAATGGTTACCAGTTAATGTGGAGGAAATATTTTAGTGTTTTAGCAAACTTAAAAAATATGATTGAAAAGTAGTTTAACAAATATGCAATTTTAGAGGAAATTGATAGACCAATACTGTTGAGAATAAGAAAATATGTAACCCTTTTGTACTTCATGTGGATCTGATTAGACCTCATCTTGAATATTATATTTAGAAAGATATTTTAGAAAATACATTAATAAGGTTGACCAGATCAAGTAGACTGGGAGACTCAAACAAAGGAACTTATGATCCTTAACATGAAAAAGAAATATCCTTAAAAATATTTTTTTCTTTGACCAAAATGTGATGGATCTTCATTTGCTTAAAATTTTAGGAATACTGGGGAAAATCAATAGAATTTGTATTCAAGAAATATAAAGGTAAATGTGTGTGCATTCCCAATATAAGAGAAATGAATTCCTAATTATTAAATATATTCAATAATTGTGTGGACTATCTTAAATGGTAATGAATTCTCCATTCAAGAGGTTTTGAAGAAAAGACTCAATGATGCCTCATCAGGTTTATGGAGGAAAATTTTGCTCCGTAAAAGGATAGTCTAGATAGAATTCAGAATTTTCTTCAAAATTTTAGACCTTATGATGCAAAATACAATAGAGATAATATTTAATGATGTTTCTAATCTTAGAATTGCAATAATTATTTTCATATTGCTTTTTTATTCTGTTGAATTTGATTTCAACCCAAATTGAAATCTATACATCTCACAATTAAAGCATCACTTAACTCAAATATTGAGACTAATTTGTAGTTGGTTGAATTTGCTAGAGAAATTAGGGTTTGCTGGGAAACAAACACACAAACAAACAAACAGTTAAACTTTGGCAGGATAAAAATACTCTTCTTGTACCAACTACATATATTATATGAAGTACTGAATACACAATGAGTTATTCCCTTGGTTAAAAAAATATCAAAGCTGCTTAAAGACTGTTATGATAATGAGATTTATGCAGAAAATAACCAAAATTCGCATTTCATGCTTCAAGGCATATTGTTATTGCTCAAGAGGTCAGAACATAATCAATCTTTGAGAAAAAAATTAAAAAAAGATTTGATGCTTAATTATATTATTCTTTATGCTAAATCATGCATTTCCATTTTCACAGGTCTTCAATTTAAATGATGTCCTTTAAGACATAATGCCCTTCTTTCCTACTTTTTAAATACATTATTATTTTAGTCACTGTTTTTACTAACAGAAAAATTAATAACACCATCTACAGTAGTTCTGCAGTTATTTCCCAGTGAATCTTGATAGTTTCTATTGAAATAAACACCTTTCTAAATGTACATACATACTGTAAATCCTTAGAAAATAGGTAATCTTTTCTATCTTTGTCTTATTGTTCTAAATAGCACTCTATTCCTCTGAAAAAATAATATTCTATGTCTTTGAAAAAATATCTTAAAACTGGGTAGTAGACACCTTTATTTTTATTGTCCTCATGTGGTGAGTATAAATAGGTGAAGTGTAGTTACTGACTAAGGGCAGTTTATTTTACATAAGTTGGTTACCTCCCATAATCTCATACCCATATGTACTGTAACCTCTAACAAATTCCTACATACAGTTCTGGAACTTATATAGAGGCACTATATCATGAAAAGATTGGATAGATTTAAGGGAGTATTTCATTATGCTATGGACATGTTTTCTTGAATGCTAGCTATTTAGAATGTCATTATCTGTCTTGCTGTTGCAAGGTCACTTTAAATATTTTAAGAAAATAATGCTAGGGAATTCTGGGAAGATGGTGGCTTAGAAGCAACAAGACTCCAGAACTCTATAAACCCTTCAACACTGATCAAGGACAAAGCACTTTGAGGGGACAGAAAACCAAATCTGACAATAGAACAGAGCTGGGGAATCCTCCTGCTAAACCCAACTTAAAAGGTACATGTGGGGAGGGGTATTGGAGATGGGGGAAACCCTGAATTCTTGAACTTGCAGGTTGAGGGAAAGGAAAAAGAAAGATCCCAAGTCACCTCCCCAACATGATGTACTGAGTCTCCAGCAGATCCTAGAATCTCTGGACAGGCAAAGGAGCAAATCTGGATGGGAGTGTCTTGCTGGCACAGCTGTACTAGACTCAAGGCTTTGATCACAGAAAGCAGGGAGGCAGCTGGAGGAGAGGTCAAATACTCCATCTTGTGCTGCCCCCTCTTTTCTCCAGGTTTTGGCCTCAGGGCACACTGAGTTCTGCAGATGAACTCCACCCTGGCTTAATCTTATCAATACCACAGATAAGAAGTCTTCAGAGGGCAGGGAAGCTCCAATCCCCTGCCCCACAGACTACAGTGAAAGTAGCCAAAATTACAAGTTTAGATTTTACTATAAGCTGAGGAAGATCTGACAGGAGGGCTCACTGATCTCACTAATCTACTGAGTCAACAGAGCAGAAAAGAAGCCCTTCCAGGACTGAAGAGCCCAAATGCAAAGATCCAACAAAAAATTAAAGGAGCAAGATAACATCCAATTACAAGGGGGAAAGAAAGAAAAAAAATATTAGTAAACAACAGAAAAAGAAAAAAGAAATTACAATCCACAGCTTCTATCCAGGAAATGAATAAAAACAAATGAATCATAAGAAGATCAAGGAATATCAAGAAAAAACACAGAAACTCCAGTGAAATGGACACAGCTTTTGAAAGAGCTCAAAATCCAATTAACTCAAGAACTCAAAAAAAAAAAAAAGAGATACTGAAGACAATTAGGAAAGAAAATACTTGAACTTAAGTGAGAAAATAGTACCTTAAAAGTCAAAACTGACCTGCTTGAAAATAAGGCAAAGAAAGTGAAAGATGACCTATAAAGTAAATCAGACAAGAAAGAGAAGGAAGACCAAAAAACCAGGGATGAAATTCAGTCTTGATAAATTAGAATCCAACAGCTAGAAGAAATGACTTCACAAGGCAGCAAGAATACACATAAAAAAATCAAACGAATGAAAAAATTGAGGAAAATATGAAACACCTCATTGACAAAACCTCAGACCTGAAAAACAGATCCAGGAGAGATAATTTGAGAATTATTGGTCTACCAGAAGAACAAAACAAAAGGAAAAGCCTGGAAATCATTCTATAGGAAATAATACAAGAAAACTGCCCTGAAATTCTCAAACAAGAGAGAAAAGTAGAGATTGAAAGAATCTATAGGTCACCTACATTTAATCCCCAACTGACAATGCCCAAGAAATTTATAGCTAAATTTAAGAACTACCAGACCAAGGAAAAAAATTTACAAGTTCCTAAGAAGTAGTCATTCTAATACCATGGAACCACAGTTAGAATAACACAGGATCTGGCTGCATCTACAGTGAAGGACTGGAAAGCATGAATACAATATTCTGGAAAGCAAGGGAACTAGGCCAACAAGCAACAATCAACTACCCAGCAAAACTTACTATATTCTTGCAGGGGAAATTATGGTCACTTGATAAAATAGATGTTTTCCAAGTATTCTTAAAGAAAAGACAAGACTTAAACAGAAAATCTGATGTCCAAACACACAACTTAGGAGAATCACCAAAAGATAATTGAGTGAGGAAAAAAAATCAAAACTTTTCTTAAGGGACCCAATAACTTCAGACGACTTGTTTTCCTACAACAAATGATGATATTGGCAACTCTTAAAAATTATCATTATCTGGATAGCTAGAAGAAGTATATTTAGAGGGAACAGTGACAAACTTTATAGGATGAAATGTCAAGATATATACATGTATGTATAAATATATTTAAAACTAGAGGTTAAAAAAGAATAATATTAAGAGAAATGGAAAAAGAGATAAAATGGAGTAAACTCATATTTCATAAAGAAGCTCATGGTGGGAGCAGGGGAGAAGACCAATATACTGGAAGGATAGAGGTTGGAGACAGGAAATACTTAAATCTTAAAGAGGGAAGAACAATCAGATCCACTGGGGGGAGAGAATTGATTTGCAACCTACAGAGAAGTATAAGGGTAGCAAACGGACTAGTGGTAAGGGAAGTAATACTAGGGAGGAGTAGGGTGAGGGGTAGTTTAAAAAGATCCTAAAGAAATTCTTAGGAATCTATCTGCCAAGACATACACAGGAATTGTATGAACACAACTACTAAAAACTTTCCACATAATTAAAACTAGATCTAAACAATTGGAAAAACATTAATTGCTCATGGGTAAGATGAGCTAACATAATAAAAATGACCATTCTACCCAAATTAATATATTTATTTAGTGCCATACCTATCAAACTACCAAAAAACATTTTTACTGAATTAGAAAAACAAACAAACAACTCTAACAAAGTTTATTTGAAAGAACAAAAGATCAAGAATATCAAGGGAAATAATGAAAAGAAAAATGTGAAGGATCTAAAACTGTACTATAAAGCAGTGGTCATCAAAACAATATGGTACTGGCTAAGAGACAAGGGAGGATCAGTGGAATAGACTTGGGGTAAGTGACACCAGTAAGACAGTCTTTGATAAACCCAAAGAGCCCAACTTTTTGGGACAAATATCCTCCATTTGACAAAAACTGCAGGGAAAGGACTTCTCTACTAGCAACAATGCAATGATCCAGGACAACTCTGAGGCAGTTATGAGAAAGAACACTGTCCACATTTAGAGGAAGAACTGTGGGAATAGAAATATAGAAGAAAAACAATTGCCTGATCACATGGGAGGATGAACATATAATTAGGGATATTAACTGAAAATGAACATCCTAGCCCAAATATCAAAGATATGGAAATAGGTCTTGACCAATGACATGTAAAACCCAGTGGAATTGTGTGTCAGCTTTGGGAGGGATTGGGAGGAAGGGAATGATAGAATATGAATCATATAACCATGAAAAAATGCTTTAAATTAATTAATTAAAGATTTCAAAATTTAAAAAAGGCACTGATTCTACTGCACTCATCTTTTATTATAATCCAACTTTCACAGCTATATATTGCTACTGGAAAAGCTATAGCTTTTAGTATACAGACCTTTGTTAACAAGGTGATATCTGCTTTTCGGCAAAATGTCTGTCCAGATTTGCCATAGTTTTTTTTTTTTGTTTGTTTGTTTGTTTTTTTGTTTGTTTTTTTTCGGAAGGAACAAATATCTTTTACTTTCTTAGCTGCAGTTATTGTCTGTAGTGATCTTTATCTGCAAAGATATAAAATCTCATGCTGTTTCCATTACTTCTCCCTATTTACCAGGAAGCGATGAAACCAATTGCAAAGATTTTACTTTTTTATGTTGTCTCAAGTCAGTTTTTACACCCTTCTTCTTAATTCTCTTCACATTCTGCCATCAGGGTAGTATTATCTGCATATGTGACATTGTTATTTCTCCTGGCAACTTTAATTCCTGCTTTTGAATCATCTAGCCGAGTATGTCACATGATATATTCTGCATATAAGTCAAATAAAAAAACAACAACAACAACAACAACAACAACAAAAATAAAATATTATTTTAACCATTGGAGGAAAATTACTTATAAAGGCATTTCCCCCCCCCCCCCACTTTATGACGTACTTGTTACCAAGTAACCTTATTATGAGTCAGGGGTCGGCAACCTTTTTGGCCATGAGAGCCATAAACGCCACATTTTTTAAAATGTAATTTCATGAGAGCTGTACAGTGCTCACAGTGCGCGCTCCTGTAAGAGCACCTGAAAAAAAAATTTGACTTTATGGCTTCTGCAGAAAGAGCCATATCTGGCCCTCAAAAGAGCCAGATATGGCTCAAGAGTCATACGTTGCGGACCCCTGTTATGAGTAGCCTTATTATGCAGAATGGCCTGCTTGAGCCAAAGCAAAGCTCTAGAAGGCTTATTTAGGATTTTTTAATAAAATAGCATAATCTTAAAGTCAAAATTTTTTTATTATTTCAAGAGAGTATTTTTTAGCAGATAACAGGTTATCATTTGCTATATATATAAAAAAAAAAACAACCCATTATTGTTTGTGTGGTAGATATTTCAAAAGAAGGGGTAGATAAGTGAACCATCCAAGCAAACTTTATGAAGGAGATTTAAAAAACAGTAGCAATAGAATGAATAGTGCATAGAAAGTAATATCATATCATTTAGCTGTTCAGATAATGGACAGTGTGTTTCATGCTTATGGAACACCTGGGGAATAGTGACTCCTAAAGGAAAGCTTAAGTAAAGTAGAAGAAAGGTTATACCAGTTTTGCTAGGATTACTACTTTAGAGAACAGAAAGAGGTAAAGAAGCATAGTTTAGGTAGTATGAATTTCTATCAATGTATTTTGGAAGTAGTAGTATATAAGTAAAGTTAAATCTATTCTTCTACTTTTAAAAGGGTATTAAGCATCCTGAGACAGTACTTTACCATTCTTGGATAGTGCTAGGCAATGTAAGAGAATTTTTAGGGCAATTGTTTGTGTCTGTTGACTGTCAGAAGTGAAGATCAAAAAGACCTATTGGCTACTAAAAGCCAAATTTTCTTTTCAATTAAAGTATTAAGGAATTATTGTGGCCAAATTATATTTCATTTTTTAACATATGCAACACATATCTCCAATTTCTCTTCCCATTCTGTTTCTTCTACCATCCCCTTCCCTTCCATTTCTATATATATTGAACAGATTTTTATCTTTCAAATTGTTTCTTATTCTCTATTTATTCCAGGTATGATGAGAGTTGGATTTGGTACTACGTGCCCTCCACTTCCTCACTCCTTTCTCCTGGCTGTTATTTTACTCATCCTCCACAACATGAGATAGACACTCCTTCCTGCCTCCTCCTGGTGTATTACGTTGCCATTTTGGCACATTCCAAAGCATTCCCTTCATCTCGAGTATTCTATCCATACCTACCTTTTCAAAATATCCAGGGAATGATGACATTCCCAAGGAAGATAGATGATAGTTTCCCCATAACAGAATTAAGCAATTTGATCTTTTGCATGGCTTATAAGTATTCCATGATCTTGTATATTTCTTGTGCATCAGATTTTCTGGGTTTTTTCTTCAGGAACATTCGAAGTCTTTTAGTTCATTGTATAACTCTCCCCCCCCCCCGTTTTTATAATTATGTTTATCTTGCTAGATATGTTATTATTAGTTGTAAGCCAAGTTCTTTTGCTCTATGAAATTCCTACATTGTTTTAATGTTGTAACTATTTGGTCTTGTGTTATTCTGAATTCAGCTTCACAATATTTTAATTGTTTATTGTTCCTCTTGCTTGTAATATTTTCTCTTTAACCTGGGGGGCTCAGGAATTTAGCAATGACATTGCTGTGCATTTTCATCTTTGGGTATCTGAGAGGTGGTAATCAATGAATCCTTTCCATTTTTATTTTACTCTCTGTTTCTAACATTTCTGAGTAGTTTTCTGTAATGACTTCTTGGTGTATGGTGTTTAAAACTATTTTGTTTTCATAACTTTCCAGGAGTCTATCTATTCTTCTATTATCTCTACTTGATCTTTTTTTCAGATCAAATGTTTCTGGGATTTGGTGTTTAATTTTTTCTCCTATCATCTCATTTTTTAAAACATTTTACTTTATTATTTTGTTGTTGTCATCTCAGAAAATTATTAGCTTCTCTTTGCTCAATTCTAATTCTTCATACATTATTTTCTTCCATACATTTTTCTATTTTTTTCCATTTGAATAACCTTTTTTTCCTAATTCTCTCTTTACTCTTATTTCCCTAATTTTTTTCCTCAGCAACTCTCATTTGTCTTTTGTCTTTTTAAAACTCATAACAATTTTTCTTTTTGAGGCTTTGGTCATATATTTTGTATGTGTGTGTGTACATATATACATATATTTCTGTTTTTTAATTAGGTGTTTTTTACTTCACAGTTCTCTGAATTTGAGCTGAGGTCTTCTATGTCACCCTAATAGTTATTTTTCTTTTGTTTTTTCTCTTTTTTCTTCTCAGTTTATTTATTTGTTTATAATATTAGTGGCCAGACCCATAAACAATTATATGCTTTTTTGCTGGAGTTTCTGGGTTCCTATTTTTTTGATGTATGCTATCTCAGGTTTCATGATGGGTTTGTGTGTGTGTGTGTGCACATGCATGTGCGTGTGTTTTCCCAGGGGCTATTTAATTGTTGATATTTTGATAACCCAGAATCAGATGTATTCTTGGTCTCCTACTCAAACCCCAGTTGATGTTTGATATCAGGTGCTTGTGTTATTGGAAATTTTGGGGTCCTTGAACCTCATTTACCATGGCCACACTGCCTTCCTGTCTTGCATGATGATGTGGACAGTTATGTGATGTTGTAGACAGGAAGATAAAATTGAGGGGCTGGGCTTCTTCTTTCTCTTTTGCTCCTGATCCAGCAGCATGGTGGCAGTAGGTAATGGAGGTTCTTTTAAACAGCCTGAGCTAGCATGGCATGTGGCTTTATTTTCTAATGGCTACTAATAAATCTTTAAAACCCATAATATTCAAAAGCTATCTTTTTATATTCATTTTATTTCTTACATTTATGGCAACCACATGAAGTTTATAGAATGAATTCTCAATGTTTCAGATATCCTACAAAGCCATGTTTCTCCTGCCATGGATTTTCATCCTCCTTCCACAGGCAGAACTCTGAAAGAAATCTAAACTCTCTTCATAGGTTCTGGCTTGCTTCTGCCATTTTGTGTTTTTTGCTGTTTTTATCTCTTTTCCCCATTTTCCTCAGTCACCCTGCTACTTTCCTCTGAGTGGCTTTTCCGGGAAACGGGAAAGTTAATTTTCCTGCAAAAGTCATGCTGCTGCTGATACCTCTAACTGCTTATTGCTGCTTTCTGTTCCTGACCTTCCCAATCTTCCCATTGCCAGCTGCCCACCTGACCATCCCTGGACCCAGAGCTCCTGTTCCCAATGTTCCTGATCCCAAACTGTGCCTGGAGTTGCTACTTGGTGCCAGTCTCAGGAGACTTGGAAAGTGTAACTCCACATCTTTTTCATTGGGAACTGTCCTTACTAGCTGCGCTGCCTGTGTAGGAAGCCTGAGTGTATTTGCTCTTAGATATTAATTAGGCTTTTGCCTGAGGAGAACTTCTAACTCTTAACCTCTCCCCACCTCAATGTGGGTTTTTGAGCCTGCTGATTTTTTACAGTCCTTATGCCAATTTGGCTTCCATGTTTGGTCTTTTTTTTAAATTTTTTGAGTTTTTGGATTTCTTTTGATAATTCACTCATACACCCCATACTTTAGCCATTTATCCTTAGGTGTTCGTATCTGGGTGTTTGTCTCTATCCTCTTCAGAGGGGAATGTGTTATTAATTCTCCTCAGGTGGGTATGTATATATTATAATCTATAATATAAAGTTTAAATTCTTTAAGAGTAATTTCAGGATAAGAATTTTGCTACCTCCCCAGAATCTAGACAATGAACCTTTTTGTAGAAGGCACCATGAAGATGCCTGAAGAACCTACACTGCATCAAGAAGATCCACAGTGAACTTTGGGGTGCAGTTGACAGAACTGTGGGAGGTTGAATGAAATTGTTTTGAATGAACAGTCATGTGAAAGGGGACTGCCCCCCATTTGGCACTTTGTTAATGTACCTAGAAATCATTAGATCATTGGTTTTGTCCTCTTTTCTCTTTATCTGCAAATTACTGTAATTTATAAGTTAGTTATGTTTTCATCATCCTTTTGGGGAGACTGGTCTCCCAAACAGGATCACAGGGGGCAATGTGTTGTTGGAAATTTTGGTGTCCCTGAACTGCATTTCCAATGAGCCCATTGGCTTCCTGTCTTGTGTGATGATGTAGACAGTTATGTGATGATGTAGACAGAAGGATAAAATTGAAGGGCTGGGCTTCTTTCTCTTTTCCTCCTGATCCATGCTACTGCATGGTGGTGGCAGGTAATGGCGGGTCTTTTAAACAGCCTGAGCTAGCATGACAAGTGGCTTTATTTTTTAATGGCTACTAATAAATCTTCAAAACCCATATTATTTTAAAGATATCATTTTATATTCATTTTATTTTTACATGCTCCAACAAGAACTTACAGGTAGTTTTGCTACTGCAACTGCAAGCTGCCAGACCAGCCTCCTCCTGTGATAACAACCAGGGACTCCACTCTCCTCGGAGTGACCCCAGCTGATGGTATCCCAGTCTCTTAGCAAAGACTTACTGGTGTGAACTTCTTCATTCTTCTTCTACTGTCTCAAATCTTTAAAGAGTAGGTGTTCAATTCACATTTTGGGGGGACTCCAAAGTCCATCTTTTTTAGCAATGAGCTTGAGTTTCTGCCCCCATGTTCTGATGCCTACTACCTCTGATGTGTCCAATCCTCCAATCTCCAGGTGTGGGCCAGCAAAGAGTTTCCTGTACCTAGGCTGTAGAAGCCACTACTAGGGTTTATGCCAGGAAAACAATGTGACTTTGTTAATTGTCTCTTCTTGGGCTGCTTTATGCATTCCCTCTGTTTTGTTCCTACCCACAAGGCCTACTAAAATGGGCCTAAAGCCAGGGAAGTTAGAAGCATTTCTTGCAAATTATTCTTAGCTCTTCATCTTTACTCTGGACTCCAATATGTTTTTGCATTTCATGTTAATTTCATGGAATTATTTTTGGTTATTTTGGGATGTTTTAGTAGGATGAGATAGCTTCCCATTTTACTCTGACCTTTTCTCACCATTATTTCTGGTGGTTTCCAGAACTAATAATTCAACACTTTCTCCCCTTAGTCAATAGTGATTTAGGATTCTCTTAAAAGCATCTGCATTTTGTTAATGCTTACATAGCTCTTTTTTAAAAATCCCAAATTATTTTTTTGGCAACAATGAAAGATCTTTGATGAAAGGGAATCTATAACCAAAAAAAAAGATTTATGATAATTTGAAAATCAGGATATCATTTGGGGATAATGGAAGAGAAAAAGGCATAGATAGTTAGGATATGAAGTAGTACAGAATAATGCCATGGAAGCCCAGAGATAGCAAAGCATCAAAGGGTAGGTACTCAATAGATAATCAAATGCAGCACATAGTCCAGGAAGAATAGAATTCAGGAAAAGGTTATCAGATTTATCAATTAAGAGATCAGTGCTGACTTTGGAGAGAGGAGTAAAATTGAGTAATGGGACAAAAGCCAGCCTGCAAAGACTTTAGGGGTGAGAAGAAGTATAGAGTGCTATCCACCAGATAACTAGGAACCTTTAGATTTCATGCTATGCTATTTTCCTTAAAAGTAAAGTAGAGTTCAAGTATAAAGTTACAATCCCAATAAATTTAAAGTAAGATGTTTTCTAATTGCCTCTGAGACCCAATAGAAATGAGTTCTATTAAAGTGTTCTACACTAATTGTCTGTAACACCAGAAATAAAATATTTCTTCAGCATTCAAAACTACAAAGGGGTATTTCCCCTGCATTTTTGTTCTCTAGTCAGTCAAGGATGATTTCCCAATAGTATACTGATTGGTTCATTGTTGAATTTTGTTTCAAATAATTTCTTTCTACTATAAATGAACCTAAGAGTCAAGGATTCTCTACATTTTGGCTTAGTGGGAGCATTCAAAGACAGCACAATTCCAAAAAGCTTGACTTCATAGGCTGACAACATGGAATGCTCTGGGTACACTTTCAAGATCAAAAACAAACAAAAATGCTCCCCTTTTCCCTTAACTGGTAAGGATTTGCTCAGGAACACATAATTCCCTCCTTAAACTTTTCTGGAAGAAATAGTGTTTAACTGAGTATTTTATAGATTTTATGAAACAGTGCATGGAAACTACTAAATGCTAAAAATTAATCTTGAGGTATTTTGTTTGTATTTTGGAGTCAATGACATTTTAAAAAACCTAAGAGTTGTAAATTACGAAATATCTTTTTATCAGAGAGATTACATAAACCAATATTTCATACTGAGTAAACTTAATTCTACTATTTATTATTAAAGAATAATCTGAAAACAGTCAAAATATCTCACAATTTGGTAAATTTGCATATACTAATTTACTTTGGATTTATTTCCCTTTAATACAATTAAACTCACCTATAGTTCAAAGCATGCATATTCTATATAAGGATAGTCTTTAAGATAATTCCATATTGATTCAGCTTAGTAAACATCTCTTTCCTCAGATATTCAATGGGAGCAATGCATCAAGTAGCAGGATATACTTGGAGCTTTTCAAAGTTGTTTTGTACTCAGATAAAAAGGAATTGGTCTCAGACTAAGGCTTTATTATTTTAAGTTTATCCTGTTACAGAATGTTACCTTCATTTAGTATGTTTTATTTATTAATTATAAGTTCTGTTGTACTGTCTTAATTTGTACTCATTTCCCATGACAGCACTAGAGATAATGCTATTATAAAAGTCCATAGTCAAATTAGATATAGTCTTTTCCAAGGCAACACCATTGGCCCCTTTACATGCTGGGTCTATCACCAGACCCATCTGGGCTCTGTTTTGTCATGGGCAAAAATTAAAATCCATATGAATGAGCCTTTGCCACAACTTGAACCCCAAAATGTTATTAAACAAACCTTTCCCTTCTTTTGCTTTTCTTACATGTCACACAGATAATGTCAGATGGACTCCATCAAACTGGTCACAACATGTATCACTGGTCTTTAAAAAATCTCATTTGATTTTAACAGGTCTTCTGAAGTAATTTTCAGATATTTGGGAGGCTGACTTTCTCTGACCAATCATGTGCCTACATTTGACTTGCATATGAAGAGAGGTAAGGGTCCATTGAATGGTAAATGTATGGATGACAATATAAAGAGAGGTCTCACTATACCATTCCCTGCCACAATATTTATTTGTGCTAGGGAAAAACTAGAAAACACAAAGAATGGGACACATAAATACATGTCTTTTATAACTGTTACTGCCTTATCCCAGCTGAAGATAGATTTCCCATGGGGCTTGGTGACCCCCAGGTAATTTTATATCTGTAACTTCTCAGCTTACTCTACCCTTCCCCAAGGATGATATGGCACTTGTGGTCTGGCCTATGCTACCCCACCAGTAGGGATGGATGATCAATATATTAGAAAATGGTGGACAAGTCCACAATTAGGAATCTGCGTACTTGGTAGCATTCAAGAATCAAAGTCTAATTCAGTAGTAAACTCAGCAGTAATACAGAGAATTTTATGGTAGTTCTGGCCAATTTTGAAATGATGGCATTAATAGATTTCATTAGAAATATCTCTGCTGAAGTTGAAAGATAGGCTCAAATACAGTTTAAGCCATCTCCAGGAGAACTTCTAATGTTATCTCTTCCCTACCTAGCAAGATTGACTTCTTAGCAAAATACAGTTATATAAAACCAACTAGTTCTTAATATACTTATAGTCACATAGAGCATTGTGTGTTTTCTTATTATTCAGTCTTGTTCCTATATAAATTGTTCCAAATGTTCACGAGCTTCAAAGGATTTTGAATGACACTCAACAAATTGCTTTAGAGACCCATGTGATATCTGATGGTGCATGGTGGAACCTGTCATAATTACAGGGACCTGGTTTGTTAGCTACTATAGCCAAATGGGCCTTTTTAATTCTGGAAATTATGGTGATCTTTTGAATTTGTTTTCATTGTTGTAGCAAAGCCAACTTTTACTAGGAGAAAAAATTATATTCAATCGAACTTTGGATCATAGCCAAACTAGAGAGATAATACCTTTCACTTTTGAGGGGTAAATCTTTTTGTTGTGTCTATGTTAGGCTGGATCATTTTTTAATGAGAAGTCTGATATGTTTTTCTTTTTTTTCTTGTATCTTTCTTCCTAATTGGAATTTGATTTTTTTTCTTTTGAGTGTATGGAATTTGTATTGCTATTTTGATATTGAAGGATCAGTTTAAAATTCTGATCACCTCTGATTACATTATATATGAAAAAGCTTTAGATTATGGAAACCTTCCATTGGTTGTTAAATATTCTGGGACTTGAACTGATATTTACAACTAATATCAGAAGAAGAGACTGCTAATAAGCCACTGATCAGTGTGAAGGAGCATGAGGTTCAGGAGATTGACAATCCCTGTGGGATTGGTAAAAATCTATGCCAAGACAGATGATTTGCCTTGAATGATTCAGGGAAGTGACTTTTTGGCATGTTCTGATCTTAGACTTCTTTGTTTCCTGCCTTTATATGAAAGTAACATGTATTTGTGCATGCCTTTAACTTTGGTTTACTATCCCTGAGCCTGAATTAGAAATTAGACCAAGAATCCATATTTACATTTTACTTAAGATTTCTGTTATTTTTTCTATAGTATGCCAATTTTCTAAAATCATGGCTGCTGTTGGATAGCCACATTATTGTTGTACCTATCTTTCATGCTTGTAGGATACCAGCTATTTCAATTGGACTTCGATGGTGAATCAAGGACCTGCTATTATTTTAATTTATACTGATACTTTTATATGTATGATTTAAGCATATATATATTACTCTCTCTCTCTATATATAACTA